>NC_064416.1:44335000-44637500 GCF_023375975.1 Astyanax mexicanus | reverse complement strand
GGTAGTGAATGTGTGTGGTGTGTTTGTGTGTGGGTGTATCTTACCCTCAGACACAGGTGGAGCACAGTATCCTCTTCATAAACACTCTGCCAGGTGTTCACCACCTCAGGCAGGAATGATTTGACGATATACAGGTGCCCCGGTTTCAGGATGTCGTATTCTGACCATGTGCAGAGCACCTTCAGCGCCCTCCGCAGGCCGCCTCCCATCTCCTCTTTACTCAGAAACTCGATTTTAGCACACAGCCCGCGCTGCGTCCACGAAGACATGCTGTTATTGATGTTATTGGGGGAGCTTTCCTCCAGACGATACACCGTTACTGGCTCACCTGCAGGGTGCACACACACACACACACACACACACATTCGTACAGTCTGTGCAATAAACAAGACAACAAGCCAAAGCAGTGTGACGTGAGGAAAAGTAAGGGAAGAGAGGGTAATACTCAGTCTTACCTCTAGGGGGCACTGGGGTGAATGGAATGCTCTGGGACAACCGCATCAGGTTATTACGCTCCACCGCTACACACACACACACACACACACACACACACAAAGACACACACACACACAAACACAATACCCATCAGAACAGGACAGCTAGTTTTAGGGTTGTTCTGTTGTTTGACCCCACAAGGAGAGTCTACGCTTTCAAAACACAATCTGAACAGCAGCAAGCTCACCTGAATACTGATACCCCTCCATCGGCTTAAAGGGAGAACCAATAGCTGAAGAGGAGGAGAGAGAGAGAGAGATTATTGATGATTGATAAGCAGGTCCTCCACAGAGAGCACAGTGTGTAATGTAATATATATTAATAATGGAAGCAGAGTGAAGTTATTCAGCCAGACAGCAGGGGCCCACACTTACAGTCCTTACGAGCACCCAGGTGTGTGTGTCTGGCTGAGTATAAGCCTGCGGAAGCTGAAACACACACACACACACACACACAGTGTGGTCAGGCTGAAGGCAGTGTAGTGTTATGCAGGAGTGTGATGGATAAAAAGGAGGTGAGGTAAAGAGAGGTAAAGTCATGTATGGACAGGTAAGGTCAGTAAGGTGATAAGTGCACAGTAGTGGTGGGTGATGAAATAATGGCTCCTAAATACTATCATACGGAGCCCGGGAGGGGCCGTGGATAAAAAAAATAATAAAATCGAGTGAACGATGTAGCAGTTCGTGCTCACGTTTTCTTTAATTCGAGTGAACGATTTGCAATTCGTGCTCACGATTTCTTTAATTCGTGCTCACGATTTCTGTAATTCGTGCACACGATTTCTGTAATTCGAGTGAACGATTTCTGTAATTCGTGCTCACGTTTTTATGCGCAATAAGACAAGAAGCTCGGAGGGAAAGGAGCATTTTCTCTCTTGATCTGTTACAGGGGTGCAGTAATGATAATCAGTTATCTACCTTTATAACCTGCTGTTATTAATGCACTAGTGTTACAGTTAGATGTACAGTACAGTGAGCAGATTTTGCCTGGTGGTGGAATCTCTACAGCGCGTGGGGGAGAGCCGTCCGCGGCATCGGTTCCCCCGCCGCCAGACACCTGCCGCGCGCGCAGGTCTTCACGGAGCTTATTTACCAACAATGTAGACAAATACAGTCAATTCCAGTCATGAATAAAGGAAACAAACATTTTACTGATGCAGGACAACTGTGTGTTATTAAAACCAGATCAAAACAAAGTTATAATGCAATGTGCAAATGTGTTTATTAATTTCTAAATAACATTCAGCCAGCCTCCAAGGAAATGCACACCTTCTTAAATCTGGTTACATCATTATTACTTTTATGATAGATTTAATCTATATTTTAATAATTTGTATAATAAATAAACACATAATTCAGAAAATATACATTTAAGAAGTTTATAATTATTATATTTTTTTATTTGAAGCTTGTGGCATGTTTCTGGGCAGGACACTGTGATTTGAGAATAAGCAGATATTCAGGACATTTCATCAGATATAGAAACTTAATTATTTTAGGAAACATATTGGAATAAATTATCAAATTGATCCAAATTATTATATGAAATGCCTATTTACTAAATATCTTAATACATTGTATTAATAGTATTTTAGACCAGCTATTTTGATTTTATATAGTGTTACATATTTAAAGCAGCTCTTATATGAGCCATTCATAGACAACTGTCACACCTTGCATTAATTTTGTATTATCTTTATTAACTTTTACAGTGTACATTTGGACCTAAGTCTTATAGCTGTATATTTATATAATTATACTTCTTTACGTTATACTATTGTTGAAAATAAGAAATTATAAACAGTTCCACATTGCATTATAACTTTGTTTTGATCTGGTTTTAATAACACACAGTTATCCTGCATTAGTAATGTTTGTTTCCTTTAATCATGACTGGAATTGACTATATTTGTCTATATTGTTGGTAAATAAGCTCCGTGAAGACCTGCGCTCGCGGCCAGGGAACCCGTGCCGCGGACGGCTCTCCCCCACGCGCTGTAGAGATTCCACCACCAGGCAAAATCTGCTCACTGTACTGTACATCTAACTGTAACACTAGTGCATTAATAACAGCAGGTTATAAAGGTAGATAACTGATTATCATCACTGCACCCCTGTAACAGATCAAGAGAGAAAATGCTCCTTTCCCTCCCAGCTTATTGTCTTATTGCATAAAAACGTGAGCAGGAATTACAGAAATCGTTCACTCGAATTACAGAAATCGTGCGCACGAATTACAGAAATCGTGAGCACGAATTAAAGAAATCGTGAGCACGAATTGCAAATCGTTCACTCGAATTAAAGAAAACGTGAGCACGAACTGCTACATCGTGCACTCGATTTAATTGTTTTTTTTATCCACGGCCCCTCCCGGGCTCCGTACTATCAAGATATTTCAGGGGATTTTTTTTTATTCTTGGTGATATGACAAAACACTATTTTTTTTATTTATTCATTTCAAGAATATACTATAGCAATAAAGGAATATAAAAATGTTTTATTTAGTATACATGTAACAGCTTTATATGATACCACATGATACAAGTGCATAAACCTTGTAGCTTGTAGCTTGTAGTTGTAGCATATTTAGTGCCTGCATATAAACATAAAAAATGCTGACAGTGTTCACTACTAAAACTGCTGAATGGGAGGGGGTTTAAATGCTATAGGCCGAATGGGAGGGACTCAACTGCTGAAGGCTGAGGGGGTGGAGCTAAAATGCTGTAGGTTAAATGTGTCACGCTAAACTAATGGGTAGAGGGCTAAACTGCTGAAGGCTGAATGGGAGGGGCTAAACTGCTGTAGGCTGAATGGGTAGAGGGTTAAACTGCTGTAGGCTAAATGGGAGGGGCTAAACTGTTGTAGGGTGAATGGGAGGGGCTAAATCGCTGAAGGCTAAATGGGAGGTGCTAAATAGCTGAAGGCTGAACGGGAGGGGCTAAACTGCTTTATGCTGAATGGGTAGAGGGTTAAACTGCTGTAGCTTAATGGGAGGGGTTAAACTGCTGTAGGCTAAATGGGAGGGGTTAAACTGCTGTAGGGTGAATGGGAGGGGCTAAACTGCTGTAGGGTGAATGGGAGGGGCTAAATAGCTGAAGGCTGAATAGGAGGGGCTAAATTGCTGAAGGCTGAATAGGAGGGGCTAAACTGCTGTAGGCTAAATGGGAGGTGCTAAATAGCTGAAGACTGAACGGGAGGGGCTAAACTGCTTTATGCTGAACGGGTAGAGGGTTAAACTGCTGTAGCTTAATGGGAGGGGCTGAATAGCTGAAGGCTGAACGGGAGGGGCTAAACTGCTGCAGGCTCAATGGGAGGGGCTAAACTGCTGTAGGGTGAATGGGAGGGGCTAAATAGCTATAGGCTCAATGGGAGGGGCTAAACTGCTGTAGGGTGAATGGCAGGGGCTAAATAGCTGAAGGCTGAATAGGAGGGGCTAAATTGCTGTAGGCTGAATGGAAGGGGCTAAACTGCTGTAGGCTGAATGGGAGGGGTTAAATTGCTGTATGCTTAATGGGAGGAGCTAAATAGCTGAAGGCTGAATAGGAGGGGCTAAACTGCTGTATGCTGAATGGGAGGGGCTAAACTGCTGTAGGCTAAATGGGAGGTGCTAAATAGCTGAAGGCTGAATGGGAGGGGCTAAACTGCTGTATGCTGAATGGGTAGAGGGTTAAACTGCTGTAGCTTAATGGGAGGGGCTAAATAGCTGAAGGCTGAACGGGAGGGGCTAAATAGCTGAAGGCTGAATAGGAGGGGCTAAACTGCTGTATGCTGAATGGGAGGGGCTAAATGGCTGTAGGCTGAATGAGAGGGGCTAAATGGCTGTAGGCTCAATGGGAGGGGCTAAACTGCTGTAGGCTGAATGAGAGGGGCTAAACTGCTGTAGGCTGAATGAGAGGGGCTAAATGGCTGTAGGCTGAATGAGAGGGGCTAAATGGCTGTAGGCTGAATGAGAGGGGCTAAATGGCTGTAGGCTCAATGGGAGGGGCTAAACTGCTGTAGGCTGAATGAGAGGGGCTAAACTGCTGTAGGCTGAATGAGAGGGGCTAAACTGCTGTAGGCTGAATGGGAGGGGCTAAACTGCTGAAGGCTGCTCTTTAACATTGCTGGATCTTGTACTAAATCTGTAACTACTTATGCAGCAGCTTTTTCTGTTTGGGCTAGTAACACTTTAATCAAGCAAACCTCACTCCCTGGGTAGACACATTTAAGAGGACTGCTTCAGAAAACATCCTGAAGATAAATGTTATAATGCTTTTACTAGATAAATGTTTTGTTTGTAACAGTTTAATACAAAATAACGTAACTCCGCCATACTCACCATTGCTCGCATCTTCCCCTGGACTCCTGAAAACAGTCAAACAAACAAAACAGGGCCAAAAATTAAGCTTCATTTGCCATTATTTCTCGATTTATTGAGTCAAGCACAACTTTTAATTTAAAAGCTCCATATATCCTTATTATACAGCTCTGAAGACGACTTAAAATGATGAATGTCGTTGATTTTACCAAATTGAAAACCTCTGGAATATAATCAAGAGGAAGATGGATGATCACAAGCCATCAAACCAAGCTGAACTGATTTCATTTTTGCACCAGGAGTAAAGCAGCATAAAGTTATCCAAAAGCAGTGTGTAAGACTGGTGGAGGAGAACATGATGCCAAGATGCATAAAAAAACTGTGATTAAAAACCACCAGGGTTATTCCACAAAATATTGATTTCTGCACTCTTAAAACTGCAGTCTTCAGCCATTTCTCATTTTCTGCAAATAAATGCTCTTAGTGACAATATTTTTATTAGGAATTTGGGAGAAATGTTGTTTGTAGTTTATAGAATAAAACACCGATTTTAATTTTACTCAAACATAAACCTATAAATAGCAAAATCGCAGAAACTGATGTGGACTTTTTTCCAGAGCTGTATGTGTGTTTGTGTTATGCCTGTTAAATGGAGTAAGAAACAAACTCCTGACTCCTGAATCTGACTCCTGATTTCTAACAGTGGGCCGACATAATATTAAACCCTGTGGATTAAGAATGAGATGTCACTCAAGTTCATATATTGAAGGCAGAAGGGTTAATATATTAGGCAATACACTGTATGAACTGCATTTAGCATGCTGTTGTTGATTACGTGATCGAGCTACAAAAAAATGAGTTTCTTTTCTCTTTGAGTTGAGTTTGGTTATAGAGTTGTTTGCTTTTCCGCCCTAAGAATAATAGACAGCAGCTCCACCTCCTTTTCTGCTAATATTGTATAGATGACAAAACAGCATCATTATTTCCTAATAAACACAGCGGTAATGTGCATTATTACAGGCCTACTCTATTTGATACTGTGGTATAAGAATGTTTGGGCACCCCTTGATAATTTTCAAGATTTTCCTTCATAAAGCATTGGTTGTTTTGATTAGCAATTTCAGTTTTCCATCATTCCATCAGGTTCCATCATGCTGTGGGGCTGTGTGATCAGTGCTGGTACTGGGATTCTTGTTAAAGTTGAGGGTCTCATGGATTCCAGTCAATATCAGCAGATTCTTCAGAACAATGTTAAAGAATCAGTGAGAAAGTTGAAGTTAAAGCTGTGCTGGGGCTGGATACTTCAACAAGACAACGACCCTAAACACTAAACACTGCTCTAAATCTACTAAATCATTCATGCAGAAGAACAAGAACAACATTCTGGAATGATCATCTCAGATCATCTCAGTCCCTCAGACCTGAATATTATTATAAATCTGTGGTGAGATTTAAAGCAGCTGTTCATGATCAGAAACCTGAATCAAACCTGACTGAACTGGAGATGATTTATAAAGAAGAATGATCCAAAATACCTTCAACCAGAAGCTTCAACCAGACTCTCATTGGAATAAAGAATTATTAATTATTAAAGAATTATTGCACACTTTCTGTAGATCCTTTAAACTTACTTTCACTTCTCAAATATCACTGTGTTCTTCTGCTATATGATATATTTAACTGAAATGCAGATCTGAACAACAAATAATTTATAAGGGAAAATCATAAAAATGATCAGAGGTGCCCAAATTTTTAATACCACTGTTTGTATGAGCAGATAGAGAGCTGTAAAGTGTGTACTTACAGGCTACTGCTGGCCTGTGCTGATTTCCCCTGAGCTCTCTCCTGCACAGAAAACAAACAGTCACCAACACACAGGCAGATCAGATCTGATAGCTTAAGTATATAAAGTTTACTTCATGCTTTTTGGTACAGTATCAGAAAAAATCTAGTCCTCACAAGTATTACTATCAGGTGTTTTTGTGTGTTCATATAGACTAACCAATAGCAGCGCCGCTCGTGGGTCTTCATGGAAGAGAATATCCTCCGCAGACACTCGACTCTTCTCTCGTTTGCTCAGACCTTAAACAATCACAGTCACATCCTTACTGCATCATTTTAAATCAATAGTGCTGGTGTACAGAGATAAAATTACAATAATAGTGTCTCTTTACAAGTACTTTAGGACCAGACTAGATGTTGAAACAGTGATATATATTTAATCAATGACACAATGTAGTAAGCATTAATGTTCTAAATAAATAACTGCATTTACTAAGGAGTAATTATACTATATTTGTGACTGAATAGTAAACAAAATGATCAGTTTACAGTACAAATAATACAAATGGACTGTTATTTACAGTACTAGTCAAATGTTTATTTTAAAATGTTCGCCAATGTAGATTAGATAGACTACAAAACATATGGACCTATTTAGTAAAGATTAAAAGTGACCCAACAATCAATGCTTAATTTAAAAGTGTTAAACAAACCAGAATATGTTTTATATTTTAGATTATTTAAAGTAGCACCTTTTTCTAAGATAAAGACAGATTTACACATCTCTGCTGGATTTTTTCAGTCAGTTTTATGAGGTAGAGTCACCTGGAATTCAGGTTTTCAGTTAACAGCTGTGCTGAACTCATCAAGAGTTATTTACTTGAATTTATTGTCTCTTAATAAAGTGTTTGAGAGCATCAGTTGTAAAGTAGTGAAGAGGTAGAGTTACAGATATACAGTAAATAATCAACAATATTCTGTGATTAATCACATTTTTTATAGTGTTTTTATAGTGAATATTTAAATGAAAAAAAAGAATGAATGTAAGTTGCGATTATATTTATAATAGTAGTGCTAATTTAAAAAATAGTATACACTTGTATGTTTGAAGGGGGATAAAGCCAACGTGGAGTGCTGGAATAAAGAATGCATAATACATTGAATAGTGGAGGAAACTTTTTTTTTTTTTTTTTTTTTTACTTTGTTATAAACATATCAACTTGGTTGTAAGGATTTCTGAATTAGAATTTAATTTGCTGAAGTTTTACACACATGCTCACAAAAGGGGGGATGATCATTTAAATGGCCTGGGGGAAATATGTAAAGACCAGTATTCAGTAATGTGAACACTGTCCCTTTAAGAGCCTTTTACGCTAAATGCACGGGCAGGTGTGTACCTATACTGAGAGTGTAGAGAACCAAAGTGTGTGTTGTGCTGAATCACATAGACCAGTGGACTCTACACCTTTATTTTATTTATTTTATTTCTGTAAGAAATACCATAAAAGTGCATTGGTGCTGCATTAGTTCATGTATGAACTACTGAATAAGTAAGTGGAACAGCACCAGAGTGAGATCCCACACACCAGGGGATCTCCTCTGTCATTTAGTTGTCCGTGTTGGAGCTTTTCAGTCATTTAGCCAGAAAAAAAAGATTATGGTGGCAGATTATGGTGGAAGTTGGGGTCAAACTATTTTTTTTTAAATTACGGTTACTGATTGCTGATTGCAAATGAATCATGTGCGTTAACGCTTTAACGTTGACATCCCTAATTCTAATCCACATTATGGTCAGAACCTACTCATCTCATTAAAGCAAAAAAAGAAAAAGAAAGGAAGGTCAGTCAATCCTAACAATGTCAATAACTTTAAAAGTATCCTCAAAGAAATAAACTAATGCCTAAATAGAATGACTATTAGAACCATCATGCTTTATTTTAGGAATTATACCAGAGGAAGTGATTGATTAAGAAAATGATTACGACCTCTTGACCCATGTCCCCCCCTCAATACAACAATGGAAGGAAAGGGTTAAGGATGTATATTTAATGGAAGAAATAACTGCAAACCTACAATTAAAACCAGACACAATTTTGACAAAATGGTGTCCAGTTTTTTTTTTTTTTTTTTTCTGTTAACATACATATACTGTGTTTTTCCTTTTTTTGTAATCTTAGATGAATCCATGGGCTGTTGAGTAAGACATTATACCTGTATTATCTTGTAAGCACATATGTTTTGTACTACTGCAAACGATGAAACTGGCACTCATCAGGACCGCCCCAGGAAAGGAGTTACCAGCCTCGGAAACAACAGGTTAAGTTAACAGCTCCACAGATAAGAGCACCTAAATGCTTCTTAACAGAGTATTTTGGTTTGTTTAACACGTTTAAGTTACTATGTGATTCCTCATGTGTTCCCCTTATAGTGTGGATAAGAAGGTGTGTCCACTGGTACTGTACATAATACTGCATTGTGTGATGTGTTATGTTGTATTGTGGGAGCTGTGTGCGTGTGTGTGTGTGTGCGTACTGGTCTCTGGGAGAAGGAAGGCCGGGTTTCTGTCCAGTTCGGTGAAGCCGGCGTACGAGTTTACTGTCCGCATATGACCCTCTGCTTGGCTCTGCACCAAAACACATAAACGTTGGTGAAAATGACATCAGCACAGTTCCTCTGACCCACTTCCTGAGATTAAAACAGTGAGACTGACCTTCCTGGGTGGACTGAGTTCCCGGCAGTCTGCAGAACTCTCCGCAGGAAAGGATCCTTCACCTTCAGCCTCATCTTTATGACCTTCCCAGAGAAACAGATCATTAGTAGATTCCTAAACAAAATCTGCATACCAGGCTCCACCCGGCCAGCGGCAGCTCTCACTGACCTCTGGAGAATCCTGTACACTTACAGTGCATTTAAAGATCCCGTATAAATAAAAACCCATAGTATTCTCAACTATTTATTACTACCCCTGCTATTAGTTTTTTATGAAAGTTTACATATAAAAACTATATGGCAAAGCAGCCAGCTTTAAAGTCAATATTTTCTTATGTCACCCAGGTGCATCTCAAAAAATAAAAATATCATGGAAAAGTTCATTTATTTTAGTAATTTAATTCAAAAAGGGAAACTCATATATTATATAGATTCACTAAACACAAAGTCTATCTATTTTCAAGTGTTTATTTACTTTTAAGGACCATTTCATATTATATTTTTAGAATTAAAGCCCCACTGGGTATAATTTCCTTTTGTTTTTTTTTTTACATCTTTTTAAAGAAGTAAAATTACAGCTTGAAACTCACTGCAGCGCTGCATTGAGGTGTAATAGGAGGAATAGCTGAGCTCTCGTGTCTGTGCCGGAGCTCCTCTGAGCTCAAACCAGACTCTGTAAGTTTTCTGAGGCGGCCGCGACCAACGCTAGCGAGAACTGCGACCTGCTTTCCGACCTTTAGTGCTAACAGTTCTACAAGCACTACTGGTTCATTCTTTACAAACTAACATACAGACACTCTAGCAGAAGCTGAAAAGAGACTGAATATGTCTGTTAAAGCAAGAAAATGAGAAAGAGAAACTAATCTGCCTGAAACATTTATTACTCTCTACAACTGTAGGGGGAGCCCATGAGCACAAAATCTCAAGCCTACCTAGTGGAGCTTTAAATGATAAAATGATCAGGATGTGTCAAGAAATTATGTAAAGTTCACGCACTGTCACCTCTTGTCAGCAGAGTTGACAATTAGCAAGGTTAGCTAAAGTGATCTAGACTATGCTGGCTCAAGCAGTAATGCTACACATGCTAACGTGAACTTAGACTCAGTAATTTAGCTACAAATATGATTCTATGTTTAGTGATTTCTCACGTCCAAAACTAGTAACAGTAAGCGTTACTCAAAGTCATTCCTAGCAACTAGCCTAGCAGCTAGCGTTAGCTAGTTATCTGTTTATTTCCAGTCTTCTATGGATTTGTTTGACACAAGTGAGGGCAGGTTATAACTGAGATCTAGATCAGGCTGCAGATTTTTATGTTATCGGATAAACTAAGAAGTATATTACTGATATGTGTAAAGTAGTAACTTCAGTTATAGGGTGTGTTTTTCAGGGCCGTGGGATTTTTTACCGGTATGACAGACTTGGCTTAGGCAAACGCAGCTAGTGCTGTATAAAGCTAGCTAGATAATTAAGGAAATGTTATTTAAAATCCATATCGTCTTGCACTTATTTGTGTAGGTTCAGTGTCCTCAGCCTGGCAACCAGAGTGAGCGTTGTGCCTGTGTCTAGGGGATGGCGGGTCAGTGATTTAGCTTACAGCTTAAAAAAAATAAAATAAATAAAAATAGGTATCTCTTTGTGTCATGTGATTGGCTGATGTTGGCCCACTGTGTTATATCAGGTCTAAAGTTAGGGCAGCGTCTAACAGGACATTTTACAGCACTTCATGCTTCCTTCTGCTGACCAGCTTTATGGAGATGCAGATTTCATTTTCCAGCAGGACTTGGCACACTGCCAAAAGTGTCAAATGGTCTCACAGTATTTAGTATTCTAATTTTCTTTCAGTTACTGACTTTTGGGTTTTCATTAGCTGTAAGACATAATCACCTAAAATAGATCACTCTGTGTGTAATGAATATTTAATATGAGTTTCTCTTTTTGAATTTATTTACTGAAATAAATGTACTTTTCAATTATTAAATTGAATAACATTTTTGGAAATGCATGTGTGTCTATAGCAGTTTAGCCACATCAAAAATGTAGCACTACTCATTAAGCCAACAGCAGTTTAACCCCATCCATTAAGCCTACAGCACTTTAGCCCCATTTACTAACCCTACGGCTGTTTAGCAACACACATTTTTGGCCAGAAGCTGTTTAGCACTACCCAATCTAAGCTGCAATCAGGACTTCCAGAGCACAGGAGCTTCAAACTAAGCAAAACATTTTGAAACAAAGTTAAAAATCAAATTCCCCAATCACTCAAGTCATGTTTGGTCTCTGAAGATTGCATATAGCTATAAAAGCACATACACCAAGTTTACATTATCCATCTAACACTCATGCCTAAATAAATAACAGTTCAATTAAATAGCTTATAATGTATATACAGGTCACTGTTGTAGAAGTAATGATGATATTTATAATATGGTAACATAGTAATGAGACACAGTTCTTCACAGTAACATCATATGTTCAGATACATCTCTGGGAAAAGCTAGCATCATGCTAATTGGTATAATACAAGTATCTACTTGTCATAGAGCAGAGTAGTAGCTACCAAACATGTCCTGAGATCCATTATGATATTTTATAATACTGAACTGAACCACAATAAAAAAAATATTTTTTCATCACTTCCATCACCTCTATTAACCACCACCCAAAACACACACGCACACACACAATACAAGTCCTTCCCTCCAGGAGCGTCACTAGTCCAGTGTTCAGTGCTAAATGTTCTACACCCCCTCTTAGTGTAACTGCTAGGGGTGTGACGAGCCACTCATCTCACGAGAGTCGTGAGATCAGAGTCACGTCTTGTGAGCTCAGTCACGTCTCGTGAGATGAGTGAGATCAGAGTCGTGAGATCAAAGTCATGTCTTGTGAGATCAGTCACGTCTCGTGAGATGAGTATCTCGTCTCGTGAGGTGAGTGACTCTGATCTCACCAGATGTGACTGATCTCACAACTCTGGTCTCACTCATCTCACGAGACTAGACACTCATCTCACGAGATGTGACTGATCTCACGACTCTGGTCTCACTCATCGCACGAGATGAGACACTGATCTCACGAGGCAGGACACTCATCTCACGAGACGAGACACTCATCTCACGAGACGAGACACTCATCTCACAAGACGAGACACTCATCTCACGAGACGAGACACTCATCTCACAAGACAAGACTCTGATCTCACGAGATGTGACTGATCTCACGACTTTGGTCTCACTCATCTCACGAGACGAGACACTCATCTCATGAGATGAGACACTCATCTCACGAGAAGTGACTCTGATCTCAGGAGATGTGACTGATCTCACGACTCTGGTCTCACTCATCTCACGAGACGAGACACTCATCTCACGAGACAGGACACTCATCTCACGAGACGTGACTCTGATCTCACTCATCTCACAAGACAAGACACTCACCTCACAAGCTGAGATAAAACACTAATCTCACGAGACGAAACACTCATCTAGCGAGACGAGATTTGTAATATGTATTTTTTATCTTTTTAAGTTAAAATATATGAATTCTAACTATTTTATTTGACTGAAACTCAAAAATGTACAAAACGTTAAACTGCAGGTGAATTTTTAAATACTTGGTAAGTACTCTTGTAATGTATATAATTTTTTACTAACTTGCATACAATTACACTTACAACTGCACCTTTTTGCCTTTCAAGGCACCCAAAGACGCTTACAATCATACTACACATATTTTATACTCAGAATTTATACTACTTACTATTTGTACAAAACAAATATTAAATCTAAAAGAAACAATAGCTTGTGTATCACTTTAAATGGTACTGAAGTGGTTATGTAAGAACTAAAAGTATAGAACATAATTAAGAATCACTCACATGTACAGAGAATATTTTTTTACAATATCAACTAACTCTAACAAATCATGATAGACATTTTAAAAACGTTTTATTTATTCTGACAAAAGCCATTCCACCCCCCGTTTAGAGATTTATCAATAAGCCTCCTTTCAATAAACCTCTAGTGACGCTCCTGCTTCCCTCTGTCCACCACTTTCTCTCATCACAAACACTCCCACCACAACTGATTCCACACTCTGCCAGTCAATACTGATCAATAACAGCGATTACACAACCGGTGAGTATCTCACAATATACACACTGAAACAAACGCTCACTCACAAACAAACAGACAGACAGGAAAAACACTCCCCAAAACAGGACCACGGGTTTTCAAACTCTGGGTTAAATCTCAGCAGTTCTACAAATCTACAGACTTATATTATTTATCTAACCCTTATCAATAACTAATACTAGTGCATCTCAAAAAAATAGAATATTGTTAAACAGTTACTTTATTTCAGTAATTTACTTCAAAATATGAAACTAATTATATAGATAGTATTAGTATTAAACACAGTGTCTATTATGGCTTACAGCCAATAAAAACCTAAAAATCAGTGTCTCGGAAAATTAGATTATAATATAAGACCAACTGGTACTTTTGGCAGTGTGGGCAGTGTGCCAAATCCTGCTGGAAAATGAAATCTTCATCTCTATAAAGTTGTCAGTAGCAGAGGGAAGCTCGGACTGTGTCTCTACACTCTTCCTCCAGACTCTGCTCCCTTGATTTACAAATGAAATGCAAAATTTACTGATGATCAGTGATGAATTGGAGAGACATGTCATCTGCCGACAACTTTTATTGAGATGCAGATTTCATTTTTCAGCAGGACTACCAAAAGCACCAATTTGTCTTATATAATATTTTAATTTCCTGACACACTGATTTTTGGGTTTTCATTGGCTGTAAGCCATAATAATAATCAACAATAAAATAAATAAACATTTAAAATAGATCACTCTGTGTGTAATACATCTATATAATATATAGTTTCACACTTTGAACTGAATCAATGTAATAAACGAACTTTTCAATGATATTCAATTTTTTCTGAGATGCACTAGTATAGTAATATATTTTAAAGAAATAGTTTAAACGAATACTACAAAGTAAGAAATAAAATAACTATGATAAATCACTGACCCTAGATACAGTAGATGAGACTTGTTTGACATCTGACGTGTGCTTCTTTAGGTCAGAACGAGAGGTGCTAGGCTAATGTTGCTAACAAAACCAGCACTTAGGCTGTCAGCAGTTGTATAGTATGTTTGTAAATACATGCCTGGAATCTAAAATTACTTGTTTAAAAAGCTTAAAATTGAATAATTTAAATTACATTATGTTCCACACCACATCTCACTTTGTTGTAGTGTATTTCGTTAAAGCTGAACTGCAGTGTGTGGTTTGATAATCACACAATGTGCTGATGTAATGGTTACTCCAATGTTCAGCTCTGTGAAGGATAGACTAAAGTAAGTCTTACTGTGTTTTAAACCACATCCGCTGGTTTATCGGTAATATTAGCCTTGCATCTTCCTCTTAAAATATAAAAAAGCACACATCAGACGCTCATGAATCAGCTGCAACTGGGATCATCAGTGATCAATCATTTTCTTTCTTTCGATTTTTTACTAAATCATTACTTAAATTGAAATGTTTCATTTCAGTGGCTGAATGATGATAAAGCAGCTCTGTGCTAAAGCTCGGGGTGTAGTTTCAGCACTCGGCTATGTAGCATGATATATAGTGTATACAGTACCAGTCAAAAGTTTGGAATATGAAGGAACACATAAGGAATCATGTAGTAACTTAAAAGTGTTAAACAATCCAAAATACTCTGTTACAAAGCATTTAGGTGGCTTTTAACTTACAGTTTCTGAGGCTGTTAACTCTGATGTATGTATCCTGTGCAACAGAGATAACTTTTGCTCTTCCTTTTCTGGGCCTGTCCTAATGAGTGCCAGTTTCATCAGAATGTTTTTGATGGTCTTGGCGACTGCACTTGAGGATACTTTCAAAGTTCTTGCGATAATATGGATTCGAACAATACTCATATTTTGTTAACTGAAACTAATAGAAACTAAATAAAACTTGAACTAAACTGAGAGTTTATAAAAGTAACTAAAATAATCTGAAATTACAGATAGAATACCCTTTGTTTTCTTGTTTGTTAATTTATTTATTTATAAGTGCTGTTTCCACTTACTTCTCTGTACAGTGCTTGCACTAGCCACAAAATAATAACAGAAAACTCTGAGAGAGCGGCAGAAATCTGTATCAGGTGATACAATATGTGGAATAAACTCCACACAGCTATAAGTCCATTTGAGATGCAGCATAAGAGCGCTAAACAGCTGTGTTCACTTTCTAATGTTATATATGTGAGGTACACTATAATTAGTTCTGCACTCTTATGGTAAAAAGCTGTATCTGTATCTTGTGCTTGCCGTCCTTTTCCTACTTTTTTTCTGAGTTGATAATTTAGCTGAAAATGAGTGAAACCTGTAGAGTTTATTGGGTTTATGGGTTTGTTTATGTGTTTGTCAGGTATGTTGGCTATTGGCTATTTTTTAAGCAACAGTATTACATATATTATTACATATATGTTTTTTATATATAAATTATATATATATATATATATATATATATTTATATATATATATATATATATATATATACATATATATATATATATATATATATATACACAGCTGTTATCCTGTGGACTGTTACAGTTTTTGTGGACAGTTGATTGTGTTACAGTAAATAAATAATATATATTTTAAATGGTTTCTTTTGTTGGGTTTTATTACATAACACCTTTTTGAATCCTGCACCTCACAAATAACCCAATGGATGAAAATAAAATAAAATAAAATTCATTAAAACTAACAGAATTAACTAAATAAACTACATCAAATTAAAATATAATGAAAAATTAACTATTATACAACATACAATAATAATATAATATTATATTATAATAATTATAACCTTGTTGTATACCTGTAACTCTACCTCTTCACTACTTTACAACTGATGCTCTCAAACACATTAAGAGGAAAGAAATTCAAGTAATTAACTCTTGATGAGTTCAGCACAGCTGTTAACTGAAAGCCTGAATTCCAGATGACTCTACCTCAAAGCTGACTGATCTAAATTATAAAACATATTCTGGTCTGCTTAACACTTTTTTGTTTTTGTTCAGCAAATATGTTTTTCTTCATTAGTTTGGATGAAGAATATGAAATGCAGAACATTTTAAAACTTTTGACTGGTACTGTAAATATAGAACAAGTATAGTAGTTTAACTGATATTTTTATTAAAATACAGGGGTTGGACAATGAAACTGAAACACCTGGTTTTGGACCACAATAATTGATTGTGGTGATGGACAGTTCTGGTGGAAACAGGAGAGTTGAGGTGCACATTAAATTCTGTCGTGATTTGATCAGCCGTGGTTTAATGTTGTTTGGATACAATCCAGGTTAGCACCCGAACATCCCTTTCAGACAGCTTCCTCTTACAGCGTCCACAGTTAATCCTGTTGGATGTGGTTGGCCCTTCTTGGTGGTATGCTGACATTGCCCTGGATACCGTGGCTCTTGATACATCACTAAGACTTGCTGTCTTGGTCACAGATGCTCCAGCAAGACGTGAACCAACAATTTGTCCTCTTTTGAACTCTGGTATGTCACCCATAATGTTGTGTGCATTGCAGTATTTAGAGCAGAACTGTGCTCTTACCCTGCTAATTGAACCTTCACACTCTGCTCTTACTGGTGCAATGTGCAATTAATGAAGATTGGCCACCAGGCTGCTCCAATTTAGCCATGAAACCTCCCACACTAAAATGACAGGTGTTTCAGTTTCATTGTCCAACCCCTGTATGGTTCCTGTGGAAATTAGTTTGAAAACCGCTCCTGAGATTCCCAGGGTAAGTTACGGTCAGATTGCCGATCGCAAACCTCTGGCTTCAATTCGGACCCTCGGCCGGTTCCGACCCGCTTTACAGGGCTGAGAGCGCCCGAGACGGGGGGACGCTCTCTGGGGTCTCTTGGGGGAGGACACAGGGGCTCCTCCGCTGTCTACCTCCGAACCTCCGGCAGCACAGTCATCCTCATCAGCTACGAAGGCCGGGTTTACATAACACTCACGTTCATCACACTCCGGCTCACACACAACCACAACAGCAGGGTACAAACAGCAGGACGCTCGTCCACGTCCATCATCAGCACTTTTATCCTCCTCCTCCTCCTCTTTCTTCTCCTCCTCCTCCTCATCTGCACACTCTAATACTGTAATAGTGGGGTACACACAGCACGCTCCCTTCTCTACACTTTCACCATCATCTTCTACACCTTCGTCTTCCTCATCATCCTCATACTCACCCACGAAGGCTCCGAACTCCACACTGGCGGACGTGTGCGGCTGCTCCGTCTGCAGGGGGGTGTGTGTCTGCGCCGTGTGTGTGAGGGTGTGTGTGCTGCTGGGCTGGGTGGGTGTGCTGCTGACGAAGAAGGTTGCCACGGCAGCAGGAGCGTTGGGCAGGCTGCCGATGATGGCATCGTCCGGACGGCTGGCGCTGGGAGCCCGTGTGTGCGTGTGAGAAGGTGTGTGAGAGGGTGTGTGCGCGAGTGCGTGAGTGTGTGTGTAAGGTAAGGCACTGCCAGAGGATCCAGCCTCCGGTGTGAAAAGTGGCCTTCTCTCCGGGCTCAAGGCACCAAGCTCTGCTCGATCGGCACCCAGAACAAGCTCCGCCCTCTGCCGCAGGCCCTCCTCGTCCCTGCGTCCGAACAGAGAGTCGGCCATGTTGGCCGGCTGTGGGAAGACACTGCGCTGGACCAAAACCGAGGCTTTCGAATCCGGAGGACCAGGAACCAGGTTCTTAGACAAACTGAGCTCACGAGAGATCTCGTTGTGCACCTAGAAAGATTGAGAGATACAGATACAGGTAGTGAAATGGCAGCATGTGTATCTAAAAATGAACATAAGAACAAAATGTAAAGTGGCTTGCAAAAAGCAAAAGTAATCATAAAAAAGTATTTATTCACATTTTACAAGCATTTTCACTTTGCAAGCATAAACTTAAAGGTATTTTATTGAGTTTGAGTGAGGAACACATAATATAGAGAATATTCTTTCATCTAAATCATTCCACTGTAGCTCTAGCTGTATGTTTAGGGTCATTGTCTTGCTGGAAGTTGAATCTCTTTCACAGTCTCAAGTCTTTTGCAGCCTCAAACAGGTTTTTATTCCCAGGATTGCCCTGTATTTTTATATTCATCCATCTTACCAGGTGTAGAATACTTTTCCTATTTTTGGATGATGGATTGGGATGTTTTTACATCCTAACCCCGCTTTAAACTTCTTCACATCTTTATATCTGACCTGTCTGGTGAGTTCCTTGGTCTTCTTGATGCTGTTTGTTCACTAGTGCTCTTTAGCAAACCACTTTGATACAGGCCTGCACAGAACAGCTTTACTTATACTGAGACTAAATTACACACAGCTGGACTCTATTAATTAATTAATTGACTTTTGAAGGCAATTGATTGCAGATGATTTTATTTAGGGCTGGATACTTTTGCAAGATTAAACATTTAAAAAACATGTACACATTTCATCCCACTTCACAATTATGCACTACTTTGTGTTTGTCACTAAAACTTAAATTCTAAACACTAAAATTCTTTTAAGTTTATGGTTGTAAGGTGACAAAAAATGTTAAAAAGTTGAGGGGGTATGAATACTTTTGCAAGCCAATGTATGTGAACTCTATAGAATTTCAGGATTTTCTGCATAATACTGCCATAAAATGTGATCTGATCATCCAAGTCAAGAATATTATCATATATAAAGTGCATAAAATAATAAAACAAAAAGGTTCACGATCATTTACGTCTACATTGAGCACAACTATAAAAAAATTACAGTGTATATAAAAAAAGGATGTAAAATCTGAGATGTTAATGACCTAAAGCCAATTAGAGGAGGTATTAATATTTTGGAGGTGTGGACTAGAGCTAATCTGACTGATAAAAAACAACTTAAAGGTCTCTTTCTGCTAAAATCAATTTTGTTCTTGTTCTTTGTGAAATACCATAGATCTCTGAGTTGTATATGATGCTGCATATGCAACTTTTCCTCAGCCTCTGCAGTAGCTAGTAAAAGACAATTCTCAGAAATTAGAGTTGATCAGAGAGACATTAGGTTAGGGTGTCGACATCAGCCAGTAAGTTCATAGCCTCACCCACCTCTGCTCAGGACCGCCCACAGACAGAGTTAAACCTGGCTACAGCAGAAAAAGGAGTTTACAGCTTCTGTTTAGAGAGCTAGTTAGCTTTAGTAACTATAGGTTTAAAACTATAGGTTTAAAACGGATCTCCGGTTGATTCTGCGTTTTACCAAGACCTTAAATAAAAAAGGGTGCACAACTTAACAGAACACTGGTCAAAGCGGGCAATGTTCGCATCGGATTTTATGATATAGAGTGAACTCTGGGGCTTGGCTAATTTATTAAGGCATTGCTAACATTTCTCGGCTGCGGGGCCGATCGAGTCTGAAGTTAAGTGAAGTTTAAGGGTTAACTTTATCTCGCACTCAGTGCTGTATCTTTATAACTAAGGCTGTATCTCTAAAAACATTTTGTTCTTTTAGTTTTAGAGCTGTAAAATTGACTGTGGGGGGAGCCAATCAGAGGCGATATATTTGCATGTATGAATATTCATGAGCAAGAGCCAAATCCTGTCTTTCTTCAGAGACCTCTAATTTAGTTAGCTAAAGCAGGGCTAAATAGAAACACCTGAGCACTTTTTAAAAGCTTCTCAAAAAATGGCTCACATGACATTTATTCATACTAGAGACCAAAACTAAACTGTTTAAAATGAACGAAAAAATGATGGAATAAGAACATTGCTGCACACCTGAAACCATGACGTTCCAAAGGTTTCACATTTCACATTATTTCTCTCGCCACTGTATTGCACCCACCTTGCTGGCCTCAGAGGCTCTCTGTGCAGTCAGAGCCTTCAGAGTGTCCACGGTCAGTGCTGAAAGGTCCTGCAGGTGACCGATCTGAGAGTCTAGCGAGTGCAGAGAACGCTTTATAAAATTGACCCTGTTCCCCACCTCTCTCAGCTGGATACTCATCGTCTCCACCCTGTAAAAACACAGCACAGAGGAAACCGGTGTAGCTTTGCTCTCTTTAGTTCTAAGTCTGTGTGTGTGAAGATGATGTATGAGTGTGTGCGGTTGGTGTTTTGCTCTGGTTTAATGTTTCTGTAAAGAAGTTTGAGGATATAGAGTTGTGTTTAGTGGTGTAAGGTTCTTCTAGAGTAGTGGTTAATGGTGCCATGTGTCTGTAGGGTGTATTTAATGGTGTACCTGGTGTTCAATTGAGTAAAATCACTGTTGAATGCTTAAACGACATGAAAGTACTGGAGAAAGGAGTTAAGGGGAGGGAAACAGTTATGTAAAACAGTTTAAAGATGTAAAGATGTGTTTTTTGGTAACCTGTTATAAATGGGATATATTGTACTTCCTTTTACAGACATTAGAATAGGTCTATGGGTTATACAGAACATGTTCATGAAGTTCTTTATACAAAATCACTCTCACATGAAGATAAGGATCTCACCAGCTCTATTCCTACCAGTTTTAGTCCCTTTTAGAATGAGCCGTTTAGGGGCTCTGACACTTTTATGCAGATAAGCAATTGCTGGCAACGGCATGTTTATGCTGAGCAATTAACACATATCAGGGGTAGATTGTGCTAAATTGCAAAACTAGTTGCAGGCTAGTTTAGTTTAACTGCAATAGAAGCTCATCTCCCTTATCTGCTGACATACCAAGGACAGAAGGTACAGATCCCTCTCTCAGACAAAGTCTGCTGGATAATAATCTGCTGTTTACTGTCTGAGCTTCTCAAATTAAATTACCAATATGACGGATCTTGAACTGATCTAGAGGATGGGGCAGGGTGAGGGGTGGTGCAGGGTGGTTTTATGCAGGTGTTCTCTTATTGGGATATCACAGTAAGGAAGCAGCTGAATGGTTCATTGAAGCATTTGATTCCTGACACCAAACTCTTTTAGCAGACTCATAAAAAATGATGGATGGATTTATTTAGGATTTTTTTTCGATGGTTGGAAGGAATAATGCATAAAATGATCGTTCTGCCTTTCTTTCTCCCTTCCTGACTCCTTATTTCGGTTAATCGATTCTTCTGTATCCTCTTTCATCTGTACCGAAAAGACATCTCCAAGATTCACTTACAAAAAAGCGCTGCAGATGGAGGCTTGAATTTACCTAATTTAAAACATTTTTATTGGGCAGCTAATGCCAGAGCTGTTTCATTCTGGCAGCTTGGTTCCCATTCAGGTCTTGCTTCGAGACGCACCCTTTTGTGGGTCAAGGTGGAGGCCAGTTGCTCTCCTCTGACCTCCTTACCTTCGTTTCTATATACAAAACTGTCATCTGGTAAAATTGCCACAAACAATAATTACATAATTAAAAACTAGTTAAAAATACTAAACTAAATTAAGCTTGTTACAAAGGGGCCACCAAATTCCATACATACTCATTTTACATTCAATAATAAATTCATTCCTGCTAAAACTGATAAGTTTTTTCTTGATCTTGAAAACCAAGGTTTGGCCTCCTTGGGAGACTTGTCTCAGGATGGCTGCTGTGAGAAATGCTCCATAGAAAAAGGCACTCTGACCCACTTGTTTATCACATGATTTACAGCCTTTTTGTTGTAACATTTTTGTATGGCTTTCAAAAGTGCTGAACATCCCCCAGAACCTGAGCCTATTCTCATAAGCTGTGGCTGCTCAACTTTTCTATCCAGATTTCCATATAGAGTTCAATGTGTAGTGATGGCCACCATAGTGGTAGCTAAGAAATTGATTTTGCTACATTGGAAATCATCTTCTGCTCCTTCTTTCAAAAGCTGGCTCATGGAAATATACAGCTTTATTTCAATGGAGAGATTACGTACTGACGCTCGGGTCCGTATAATTAAATTCTGGGATCCCATATACCGCCTCCTTTTATTTTTGTATTTATTTATTTTAGTATATCAGACTGTAATCTGCGTGTTTACAATGTTAAAACAAGCTATGTGTGACGAATCGCTAGCTAATATCACCCTGGCTTACCGGAACACTCAGGTACAATCAGTGCAGTGCTTTCGGGTGGCATTAGCTGCAAATGCTAATGCTCCAGCCTTAGTGCTGGAGACATTTGGGAATCTAAGCTTACTGTAAATAAACAGAAGCACTTTACTCACCCAAATAAAGAGTTTTCAGGAGAGAAATCTCTGTAGATTAACATCTTGCCTCGTTTGACTTTCTTTTAAAGTCTATTGTATTACTTTTGTTTACTTAGCTTAACTTTACTTAACTTAGTTAGCTACCCTTCACCACCACCCTGCGGTGAGACCTGCTGAATTAGATTTTCTTATAGTGTCTCTTTGAATGCCTTATAATCCAGTGCTGCTTATGTATAAAAATAGACCAGAAAATAGATGTTCATTGATAGTGCCCCTAAATCTTTGGGATGTGCTGGATGGAGAAGGCTTGGTGCAGTGGTCAGACTCTACCATCATTAATGCTGCTGCAAGATTAATGCAACACTGGATTGAAATAAATCTTGTGACACTGCAGAAGCTTACTGAAATAATGCCACAGTGAATGTGTGCTGTAATCAAAGCTAAAGGAGGTCCAACCAAATATTAGAGTGTGTGACACCTTGAAAGGCGATGAGCCTTTCATTTTATTCCCCCCACTTTTATAGTTATTTTGTTTATTTAATTGTATTTTTGTCCTCCTCTCCCGCCTTTTTTTTCTTCTTCTTCTTCTTCTTGATGGTTTTGACTGTTTCTGTGGATTGGGGTTGGGTTGGATATGTATGTCCTGTATCTGACTTTGAAAAATGTAGCTTACGCCTCCAAAAATGGCCAAACACAACAGATACCACATATTTACTCACTTAATATCAGTATTTTCCACATTTAAACAGCATCCAGACATTTAAATAATCTCATGTTCAGCTGTTTCAACTTTTTTTAGAGATGAAAGACATGGCAGACATAATCGTTAAATAATCGACTAATCAAAAAACAAATCCTCAGATTAGTCGACTTCCAAAATAATCATTAGCTGCAGCCCTACTGTAGTGAAGTGTTTAATGAAGTGTTTGGTTTAGTGTTCAGTGTAGTACTGACCGGTCTGAGGTAAGTCTGATTCTCTCTTCACTCCCAGAGTGAAACTTGTCGTCTTTCTCATGGAAATACGTCTCCACACATTGCTCCTCGAAATCGTGAAGCTTCTTCTGGTCCTCCTCCGTCAGGAAGAGCTCTGCAGGAGGGAGCGAGAGGGAGAGTATGTGAATGAGGGACTGTGAGACACTTTCTCTCTCTCTCTGTGTTTGTGTGTGTGTGTGTATGTGTGCGTGTGTGTTTAGTACTTGGTCCGTAAGCGCTGTCCTTCTTCCTGCGTTTGCAGAGGAAGCTGAGGAATGAGGAGATGTGGTAGAAGATGATGAGGGGAGGGGGCAGCACAGGCTTGTCATGGTACGCCATGATGAAGTGATACCGCTGATATTTCCACACCAGGTTAGAAATGGACATCACCTGCAGGTACACATTACTGTGGAGAACACACACAGACACACACACCTGTTCAGCTATACTGTCATTAGCAGTGTGCAATATAGTATTGTATGCAATAATATCAACATTTTTACATGATATTGTGATATTCTTAAAAGCAGTCTATTCTGTGTTTGTTTAGCTATTTATTTTAAATTGCTTATGAACTAAATACTCTGCACTTTCTGCAGATGTTTCAATGGAGAGATTATGTACCCCCCTCCCCCTTTTTCCGCTCCTTTGTTAAAATTAAATTTTACCCCCCCCCCTCCCCCCTATTTATTTATTTAATTTATTTTATTTTATTTTAGTATATCGGACTGTAATCTGCGTGTTTACAGTGTTAAAAAAAGCTATGTGTGACGAATCGCTAGCTAATATCACCCTGGCTTACTGGAACACTCAGGGTTCATCAGTGCAGCGCTGTCGGGTGGCATTAGCTGCTAATGCTAATGCTCCAGCCTTAGTGCTGGAGACATTTGGGAATCTAAGCTTACTGTACATCTTGCCTTGTTTGACTTTCTTTTAAAGTCTATTTTTTATTACTTTTGTTTACTTAGCTTAGCTTTACTTAACTTAGTTAGCTATCCTTCACCACCACCCTGCGGTGAGACCTGCTGAATTAGATTTTCTTATAGTGTCTCTTTGAATGCCTTATAATCCAGTGCTGCTATATCAGCGGTATCACTTCATGTTTATTACATTAATTTACCCTATTTTTCACACTATAAGGTGCACCTAAAATTCTTTCATTTTCCAAAAATCATTAGTGCACCTTATAATCCGGTGCACCTTATGTATGTATATGTATTCGACCAGTCAGGTTGTAAAAAGCACCGAGGCTGGAGGAGTATTAGCATTAGCCGCTAACCGCACAAAGCTCTAGCTTTTTGGTGGTCCAGAGGTGAGTATTATCAGTCTGTCGCCTGCTGCTAACCACTGCTGGAGCAGCATTAGAATTATCTGCTAACCGTGCTAAGCAGTAGCTCTTTCTCCAAACAGAGGTGAGTATTATCGGCCTGTCGCCTACTGCTAACCCTGGCTAGCACTGCTGGAGCAGCATTAGCATTACCTGCTAACCGCACTAAGGCATAGCTCTTTCGCGGTCCAGAGGTAAGTATTATCAGTCTGTCGCCTGCTGCTAACCCTGGCTAGCACTGCTGGAGCAGCATTAGCATTACCTGCTAACCGCGCTAAGGGGTAGCTCTTTCTCTGATCAGAAGTGAGTATTATCGGCCTGTCGTCTGCTGCAAACCCCGGCTAGCACTGCTGGAGCGGCATTAGAATTACCTGCTAACCGCAATAAGCACTAGCTCTTTCATCGTTCAGAGGTGAGTACTATCGGCCTGTCGCCTGATGCTATTCCGGCTAGCACTCCTGGAGCAGCATTAGCATTACATGCTAACCGCGCTAAGCACTAGCTCTTTCGCCGTTCAGAGGTAAGTATTATCGGCCTGTCATCTGCTGCTAACACTGGCTAGCACTGCTGGAGCAGCATTAGCTGCTGACTGCACTAACCACTAGCTCTTTTTCTTAATCAGAGGCAAGTATATCAGACTGTAGTTTGCGTGTTTACAGTGTTAAAACAAACTATGTGCGTCTAATAGCTAATATCACCCTGGCATAACGAAACACTCAGGGTTTCTCAGTGTAGCGATGTCGGGCGGCATTAGCTGCTAATGCTAATGCTCCAGACTTAGTGCTGGAGAAATTTGGGAATCTAAGCTTACTGTAAATAAACAGAAGCGCTTTGCTCACCCAAACAAACAGTTTTCAGGAGAAAAATCTGTGTAGATTAACATCTTGCCTCGTTAGACTTCTTTTAAAGTCTATTTTACTACTTTTGTGCCGGAAAAGGCTTTGTGCAGTGGTCAGACTCTACAATCATCAACGCTGCAGCAAGATCTTGGTGTGATAGGGGTGTGTATGTGTGTGTGTGTTGCTCACTTGAAGAAGGCGATGAGCAGGTTGACCATAAGGATGTACTGGATGAAGAGGTAGACGGCCTGCAGAGCCGGTGTCAGCCACACCCCCGTCGTACACAGGTGCTTCACATTGGGGTCAGTGGTGTTACCACACACTGCAAGCAGCACACACACACTTACTTACACTTACTTACACACACACCAACCTCCTAGCAAGAATAAAATCCAGCGATAACTTGCTGCTTAATCATACCATCAATTTCATATGCGTACACTTCTCCATACATCATCCAGTACGGCTGGAAGACCACATCGATGATCAGAGACCACTCTGCCTCGGAGTTTGGGTACAGGATGGCTTTACGGGGAACACCGTATGTCACCAACACCACACACATGATCACCACAATGTAGAACATATTAGCCACCTACAGACAAACACACACAGAGCCAGTTAACTTTCTATTTACCAAGAGAAGCAATACACAAAACTAAATAAAATTCCAAAGCAATCTTATTTAGACTGTGAATCTGGAGTTACTCACCATCTTGCCGATCATCATGACGTAAGGTCCAGCCTGCTGATTGACGGCAAGGATGTCGAGGAGACGAACGTACCAGAATATGATGTTCAGACAGTAAATGAGTCTGCCGGCTATGAAGACGTTTCCAGAACCGAAGCGCAGCCCGAAGCCCACCGCAAACATGACGATGGCGATGAAGTCAGACAGGTTAAAATAGTCGCTGAACCACACTTTGATCTTCTGGCTGATCTTTCCTCCCTCAGACATAAACATCTGCACAGGAACAAACAGCTCAGTTAGCTGTGTTTTTTTTTTTTTTACATGTATGGAGATGCCCTGTTCCTGATGTTCCCTGCCCGGCTCTCCACTGCCTGTGTGTCATAAATTAGTACCTGTTACATTAGCTTTAGCTGTAGCTCACATTATCTCTCTGTACTGTTGTTTTATTCTGTTATTTGATTATTACTTGTTTGCAACAAGCAGGTTTCTTCCTCTTAATGTAAAGGAAGTTTTTCCTTTCCACTGTTTCACCACAATAATTGGCATCTCTGTGGTTTTTGCTCATAAGAGGCATGGACCTGCTTTTCTCACTAAAGCTGCTTTGTGACAACTTCTGTTGTAAAAACTGCTTTATAAATAAAAATGAATTTAATTGAATTGTACTTTTAATTTAGTGCAAAGCACTTCCGTGAAAGTTTTTGAGGAGCAGAGGAGGAACAAAAAAAAATGGAGAAGACGAATGTGTGAAGAAATAGATATACTTCTAATTTCTTAAAAAATATGCTTGTTTACAAAGGTTACAAAAATGGGTTTATATAATGTAACTGCCACAACAAAATGTAAAATTAACGAATTAATTGTTGCACTAATCCAGCCATCTTTCAACACAGACTTGAAGAATGGAAGAAAAGAACACCCAAATCAATTGATTGCTTTGGTATTTTTGGTGCCAAGCTTTGTTTAATTAGAAGAAAATCAACATTTCAAAGTGATATATTATTATTATTTCTATTATTTTTGAAGGTCCTGAAGGCCTGAAATACAGCAATGGGTGTTTATTTTAATTTTAATTAAAGTTGGCCAGACAAACCATAAAATACCTTGGGTTCATATTGTCTGCTATGTAATTGTCTGCTAAATTAATGTGAAAGCAAATGTAATAAACAAGCAAAATAAATTGATATCCATACATCTAATCTGCAATTATTTACAGCTTTAGGCATTAGAATCAATATTTTCATCTGTGCTAAAGATAAAAAAATAAATAAATACTGGGGCCCAATTAAAAAAAAAAAAAAACGTATAGGTTGGAGGACATGATTGTCACTGGTGTACCTTAATCTGTGTGTGTGTGTGTGTGTGTGTGTGTGCGTGTGCGTGTGCATGTGCGTTACCTCCCGAATCTTCTCAATAGCGGAGGTAAAGATGTACAGGATGACGGCCCACTCCTGCGGCGAGGGAAATATTGGCAGCTTCACCAAAACTACATACGAGTAGAGCATCAGGAAAACCAGATAGAACAGCTGTGGAGAAACACAACACCTTTAACACACATCACCAAAAAACGTGACAAGAACACACTCATTTTTATAGATGTGTGTATAATGGCAAGTGGAATTTCATGGTCGTTTGCATACATTTTTTATAAAATTAGCTGATCATCAAGGGTGTGGACAAGTATAATTATTATGATCATTAATGTCTTTATTGACTCAGTAGTCCAACGGTCTAAAGCACTGTCACTATTATCGGGAGATCGCTGGTTCAAATCCCAGTCATGCAGCTTGCTGCAGCACAATTGGCCTTGTTCTCTTTGGGTGGGTACAGTAAATGGCGCTCTTTCCCCTCATCACTCCAAAGGGTGATGTCGATCAGCACTAGGAGTCTGTGAGCTGATGTATCAGAACCGAGTCGCTGCGCTTTCCTCCGAGAGCACTGGCTAGCTCAATTCAAAATATATGTATATATATATATATCAGTATTATATAAGTAAATTAAGCCATTCCAAAACTTTCAATTTCCCAATTCTAGTCATTGTGCAGCAGGTCACTGTCTTGTTACATAACACAACTGCCGTTTAGTTTTAGCTAACAAACAGATCAACTGTCACTGCCCAGAAAAAGAATGACTAGTTTTCTCAGTAGTAGAAAGGCATCCATATTCTAATGCAGGAAAGCTTCCTCAGATCATCATACATTTACATTTACATGTACTACCACCACCATGCTTCACAGCCGGATATTTTGACTTACTGAAAAAAAAGTGTAGGGTTTAGATTAATTGTCCATAATATAGATCTTCAAGGTGTATCTAGACAAAACTAAGCATTTAGACAAAACATTTCTATTCTTCATAAATAGTATTGATTCTAACTGAGGTGTTCTGCCATATATGTCATTCTTGCCCACTGTAATGTCTTATGAGGGCTGAGTCATGAACACTGACCACAACTGAGAAAAGACAGGACTAAATATCTTTAGATGTTATTATTGGGTTCTTTGTCCCTTTCTAAGCATTCGAGAGAATAACAGGTAATTTGTTTAAGAATTAAAGCCAAAACGCTGTTGAGTCGTGCAGAAATTCAATGACCCAAAGTACACAAGCAGTTCTACCATACAATCATTTTAAATCAAGGTTTTTAACACCACAATGCAAATAATATTTAAGATGAGCAGTGAAATTAGAATAAAATACATATGATGAATGAGCAGGCGACTTCAGTTTCTCAGTAAGTTTAGTGTGTGTGTGTGTGTGTGTGTGTGTTTGTGTGTGATTATCTCACTGATGCTATCACCT
The DNA here is from genome assembly GCF_023375975.1 of Astyanax mexicanus. Taxonomy (NCBI): domain Eukaryota; kingdom Metazoa; phylum Chordata; class Actinopteri; order Characiformes; family Acestrorhamphidae; genus Astyanax; species Astyanax mexicanus. Next base: position 44,608,416 of record NC_064416.1, on the reverse strand, counting down.
TCACTAACACCTGACCTCACACCTGAGCTAGCACTGATGGAAAACAGCCTGGAGCCACAAACACAGGCGCAGAGCGTGGGAAGGCAGTACCGTGTTGGTCCAGAACTTGACGATGGGGGCGTGGTAGAAGGCATGAAACTTGCGCATGATTGGCAGACGTCGTGAACGTGTCACAACCTCGGTTTCATGCTTCACCTCCACATGGTCATTTATTCGAGTCTCCTTAAACACATCCTATATGTAGACACACACACAAAGAGAAAGGTCATGAGAACTATTTTTTTTTCACTGATAATGTTGTTGAAATACATCAATATCTAATTCATTCTTTTTATTTCCCCTGATACCAATCAGGGTTTTTTTCTGCTTTACCATGTAACAGTGCACTACTGTTTTATTTCAGAAATTTTAGGAGAGACTGTAAGAGTGAGTGTGTTTGGGAACGTACCATCTGAATGTCGTCGGGATTCTGCAGGTTGTGCTCACTGTCCTCCATTGTCATTTGATGGGCATCCTGAGACTGGGGTATATGTGCCATCTCCGCTTTACTCTTATACTCCAGAGCCAGGATCGCAGGAGGCACCAGGATACTCAGGATCACCTACACACAGAGACGCACGCACAGACACAGACGCCCATGCACAGACACAGAGATGCAGACGCACAGAGAAGCACACGCGCACAGAGATGCACATGTTCACAGAGATGCACGCACACACAGAAAGTCACACACATACACACACAGACAGACGCAGACAGAGACGCACAGAGAGATCCACACATAGACACGGACGCCCACGCACAGACACAGAGATGCAAACGCACAAAGAAGCACACGCGCACAGAGACGAACATGTGCACAGAGATGCACGCACACACAGAAAGTCACACACAGACACACAGAGACGCAGACATGCACAGAAAGTGACAAACACAGAGACGCACACAGAGAGAGAGAGGCGCACACAGAGAGAGAGAGGCGCACACAGAGAGAGAGAGGCGCACACAGAGAGAGAGAGGCGCACACAGAGAGAGAGAGGCGCACACAGAGAGAGAGAGGCGCACACAGAGAGAGAGAGGCGCACACAGAGAGAGAGAGGCGCACACAGAGAGAGAGAGGCGCACACAGAGAGAGAGAGGCGCACACAGAGAGAGAGAGGCGCACACAGAGAGAGAGAGGCGCACACAGAGAGAGAGACAAAAATATGCAATGTATATGGAAACTGTAGTATAAGAAAATTACATCTAAAGTATGGTAAGCCACAGATTTGCTCCAAACTATGCAGAAAAGTATGTGGAATTATTTAGTTAACAAAAAAATGTTAAACAAACCCCTGGTAGAGTCCCCTGGAATTCAGGCTTTCAGTTAACAGCTTGAATTTCTTGTCTCTTAATGTGTTTGAGAGCATCAGTTGTAAAGTAGTAAAGAGGTAGAGTTACATGTGTACAGTGAATAGCTCTATTTGAGTAATGTTCTAATACATATTATGAGAAGAACTACTCAACTAATTAAAGAAAAAAAATAATTGAACTTTCCTTAATTTCTTAATCTGCAACTTTCAAGAACTTTAAAAGTGTCCTCAAGTCAACAAAGACCATCAAATATTTTAGGATGAAACTGGCACTCATCAGGACCACCCCGGGAGAAGAAGACTGAGACGTACCTCCAGCTTTAGAATCCACAACTAAACAGCTCCCCAGATAAGAGCACCTAAATGCTTCACAGAGTATTTTGGTTTGTTTAACACTTTTAAGTCACTACATGATTCGTTGTGTTTTCCTTCGTATACAGCTTTGAAAAAAAATCAGAGACCACTTTAGTTTCTGAATCAGTTTCTCTGACTTTGCTATTTATAGGTTTATGTTTGAGTAAAATGAACATTGTTGTTTTATTCTATAAACTTCAGCTAGCATTTCTCCCAAATTCCATATAATAATATTATCATTTAGAGCATTTATTTAAAGAAAATGAGAAATGGTTGAAACACCAAAAGATGCAGAACTTTCAGACCTCAAATAATGCAAAGAAAACAAGTTCATATTCATAAAGTTTTAAGAGTTCAGAAATCAATATTTGGTGGAATAACCCTGTTTTTAATCACAGGTACAGGTAATCACTTGGCATCATGTTCTCCTCCACCAGTCTTACACACTGCTTTTTATGCTGCTTTACTCTTGGTGCAAAAATTCAAGCAGTTCAGTTTGGTTTGATCATGCATCTTCCTTCTGATTATATTCCAGAGGTTTTCAATTTGTTAAAATAAAAAAAAAACTCATAATTTTTAAACGATCTCTTATTTTTTTTAGAGCTGTATATTTCTGCTGTAATCATTAAAATATTTGGTTTCCTACAATAGTCCTTATTCTGAATGTGTGTTTCTCAACCACTGAACTGCACTGAGGGTTAGTTTGATCTGGCTGAAGTTTTGCACCTTGTACCAGGAGTTTTTGCGCATGTTGAGCCGTTCCATCCACATGTCGGACAGCAGCATCTGCGTGCAGGTGTGAGCCACAAAGGGCCGCAGGCGAGACGACACGGCCAGCTTTAGACACGTAGAGTTACTCCAGTTCTTCAGCTCATACGTCAACAACTTCATTGACATCAGCTCGTCCTGACGGAACGACTGCTCCAACAGATCCACAGCCAGCGTACCAAATTCACTAAACACAAACACATGAAATTGAAATTATAATTCAGAGAAGAATGACAACACTATTTTACCAAAAGTATCCTGTGCTCATCTGAATTGCTGTGTTTGGTAATGTGAGGTTTGGATGGAGCTGGATGGAGGTGTGTGGTGATTGGTGTAGTGACTCTGCAGAACTCTTGGTGCACTCTGCTCCTCAGCATCCGCTGACCCCGCTCTGTTATTTTACACTGTCAGAGCACAGAGTCTCTGTCCTTCTCAGTCTCTGCCACTGTGTTGTAATATCACTGACAGTTGGCTGTGGAATATTTAGTAGTGAGTAGTGAAGAAATTTCACGACTACACTTGTTATACAGGTGCTGCATCCTATCACTGTACCACAGTGCTGCAGTTCACTGAGCTCCTGAGAGCAGAGACCTATTCTTTCACTAATGTTTGTAGTTTTGTAGCTGCTTGGTTTTATACACCATGATATGACATTGTAGCCTCTGCTGTAGCCCGGGCTCAGCTCTGTCTGTGCTCGCAAGTTTGAATCCCCACTCATGCAGCTTTGCCATCATCTGCCAGCGCAGAGAGAGTAAAATTGGCCCTGCTCCCTCCGGGTGGGTGAATGACGCTCTCTCCCTGCATCACTAAAAAGGGGGTGATGTCAGCAGCACAAGGCGTCTGTGAGCTGATGTATCAGAATCAAGTGAATAAGTGAATAAGACTTACTTAGAGTATTCTTTAAGCTCTTCAGATGTGTCATCCACCACATCGCTCTTTTTGGCTTCGTAGCACATGGAACGGCAAAGTTTGCAGGCCACCAGGGCTTTGGCCATGGACTCCTCTCCGTGCTGCCAGAAGAACAGAGACATCTTCTGCCTCTTCATCAGCACGGCCCACACCAGCAGCTCGTTAAACGGGTACGGGAATCGACGCGTCTCAGGATCATCGATATCCACCACTTCTTCCCTGCTGCGCTTCTGCTGCAGATCACTGGACGATTCCAACTGACGAGACATAGACAGAGCAATTTAGTGAACACAGAGCAGCTGTGTGCTAATGTAGGATATACCCACAACAGCACCAACAATATATTAGCAGCTAAAGAGTTCACCAGATATTAAAAACCCACTTGTTTTACATGTGCAGGGATTATATTTTCTGCAGTAACTCATAACATAATCAGGACGTATCGTAAGATCTAAAGGAAACATGCTGAGCTTAAGCACTGACAGCACACAGCAGACCTTCTGTCAGTATGCTCTTGTTTGAACTGTGTGGTACCATAATCATGGTAACCTGTGTGGCCTGTAGCCTCCAAACCTGCCCACCGCCAATCCCTCAGTCCCATTTCCACACCCCAGGTTACCAGGTATAGAACACAACAGCAACTAACAGTGTGCTTTAGACATGTAAATGGGTGAGCTGGCTACTTTTTCTTGCGAAAAAGCTACAAACATCACTGAGCTTCAGTAAGGTTTGCTAACCATAGCTATGAAATTTCACCACCACAACAAGCGTATAATGGATGAGATTTAGCCTTTTCAGTATACGAATTAAAGAACTGAGTGGTTTTTCATGCAGCTAGTATTAGAAGTAGCTAGCTAAAGTGATCTGAATGGTTTATGCTGGTTAACAAGAGCAGTTTACTATCTGACAGAAACTAATGTGACAGAAATGTACAACAGAATCCAAAAGTGAGTATGAACTCTAAATCCAGAGTGTTTCCTTTCAAAGTTATATCATATTCATGACTTTATAATGTGTGCACAATAAAAAGCCAACTAGAGGAGTCAAAAACGTAAAGAAGAATAAACTTGTCTTTAATAAAATGCTTTTATTTAAACAAAAGGCATGTCTAAAGCTCATATATCACATTTTTACATTAAATTGTGTCTTATTCAAACTGTAGTGTGAATGGGTGGAGCTAAGCTGCTGTAGGCTGAACACCGAACAGGCCGGTAAATATAAACATATTGGTTTTCATGATATCCGACCTTCAAACCCTCAATATTTACCAGAATATTAACATTTGTGGGAGTTTTCTCCTCTGAAAAAACCTAAATAGACATAATCAGTTATTTCCTTTGTATATTTACAATATTCTGATTTTGTATATTAAAAACACACAAAGACTTTTTCTACCTTTGGTTTGTAGGGCTGTGCGGTTTTGATGAAGTGGTTGTGTCTGGTTTTCTCTTTTTTATCAGCCTGGATGCTGAAGGGCTCGTGGTTTTTCCTCAGGGGAAGACCACTGGACGGGGCACGACCCGATCGCTACAACAACAGGACAGTCATTACACACGGGCACAACATGAGCAACAGAGAAACACAATACTCTAATTTGATATGATCAAAATGTAAAGAATATATATAATATTATATAACTTTGATATAAATATATGAACAGTATAAAAGCCACGGCCTGTGGTGTAGCTTCATCATCACACACTGGCACTGCCAGGCTATGGAAGTCTATAGTGTTCAAATTAGACCAAATTTTATAGTTTAATTTCTCTTTATTCACCTAAAATAAGAAATAAAATGAGAAAGACATTCACACATACCAGAGTTTTTTTTCAATAGATTATATACTTTATTACATGATAAATTACATGAATAGCTATTATAGCAATTAATCGCTGCAATTTGTTGCTCTGTAATAATAAAATATACCAACCCTGCTTAAAATGAGATGCAAATATTAAGAGAATTTAGATGTTTGACCATGCTTTGATTAAAATGTACTAATTAAAGCCAAAATAAAATAAAACATAAATAATATTCTTTATGGTATTTAAGTATAAGCATATGAGCTGGCCTGAGGACTTTCATTATGAAACCCTCAATAGCAGATTAGCCATAATGGATAACAGTTCATGCTAACAGTTTTCACAGTTGATTTTTTTCACAGTTGAATTTTTTAAAAACAGGTCGATGTATTTGTGCTGGTTAGATTAGTAGGTTCTGTGGTTTGAAACACAGTGCTGTGAAAAAGTACATTTACATTTACACTTTTTTAGATTATCAAAGAAAACTTTAAAATCAAACAAATGTAACCTAAGTTAATATAAAAAGCATCTTTAAAATTATGATTTCATTTATAAAGAGAAAAAAAATACCCAAACCAGTCTGGCCCTTTGTAAAAAGTGTTTGCCTTGCTCCCCATATATTATCTGCGATTAATTACACTTTTTGGAAAGCTACTAACTACTAACCACAACCAGGTCTGATTACTACCAGACTTGTAGAATCAAGAAATCACTTAAATAACAGAACCTGTCTGACAACATGAAGCAGATAAAAGATCTCAAAATATCAACACATTAGGCCCCAATCCGAAGAAATTCAAAAACAGATAAGAAAATAATGTCTTTGATCATCGATTAAAAACACGGAACACTGGTGAACCTTCCCAGGAGTAGCTGGCCGAATTAAACTATTCCAAAAGGGCATGGACAACTCATCCAGGAGGTCACAAAAGAACCCAGAACAACAATTAAAGAACTGCAGGATCTCACTTGCCTCAGTTATAGTCAGTGTTCAAAAAATGTTTATTATTATTAAATAATTATGTGGTATTGCACCTCGAACTTGCTCTCTCTCACAAGAGAAGGGGAACCGAGCTGAAAGCCGACCCCAAAATCAGCAAATGCTCCATCTTTTAGTGGTTGGTCTAATGAGCATATGGTAAAAAAGACTTTGTGTGTCAGAATATTAGCACCAGCTCTGTTGATCTGAATTCCTAAAAACCTTCTGTTCTGTTTTAAACTGATTTGCTCTGATCTGCATTCTTTTTCCTGTTCAGACTTATTCAGACTGTCCTGCACTTTTAAGTGATTTCTGCTTCAACGAACCAGACTACAGTTCAGACTCAGCGGACTACAGTTAAAATACAGTTCGTAAATAAACATAAAAGCATGTTAGTGATAAAACAGTGTACCAGAAGGAACAGAGGACACTGCACTAACTTTCCAACACAGTAGCGTGAGTGTGCGTTTACCCGATTGTTGCCGTGGAGATTGTTGTAGATTATTCTGAAGCGTTTTCGTGTGTAGTTGCAGCGATAAGTCCCGCCCATTAGATACTCAATAACCAATCCCACATCAATTAGTGTGATTTTGTAGTTAGGTGGGAGATTTCCCTGCAAACACAACAACAAACAACAGGAACAGGAACAAAGTAACAATTAGTTACTCAGAACAAAGAGTAATAAAGATTAATGTACATAATTAAATATCTAATTAATGTCCTCCTACACCATAATAATAGTTCACCATCATCGCCATCGTCAACATAATCATCATCATCATCATCACATACAAGTAAATGCATATTAAATGTCTGGGGAATGAAGGTGTTCTACCTGTTTGACATCTCTGACCAGCTGAAAGAGGTTTGGGTTTGTTGGTGATTGTTTCTGGAGAAAAAGACAAATATTACTACATTACATGCAAATAATCCAGACCACAAACACTCACACCCCTGACCTTAAGATTACTTAATAACTGATTATTTAAATTTCTTAAATGTACATTACATTATGTAGCTATTTTTTATTTATTTATTTCCCCCATTTTTTCCCCAATGTAGCACAGCCAATTACCCAACCCACTCATTAGGACTCCCCCTATCACTAGTGATGCTCCAACACACCAGGAGGGTGAAGACTAACACATGCCTCCTCTGATACATGTGAAGTCAGACTCCGCTTCTTTTCGAGCTGCTGCTGATGCAGCATTGCCGAGCAGCATCAAAGCGCTAACGTTTGGAGGAAAGCGTAGCGACTCGGTTCAGATACATCAGTTCACAGACGCCCTGTGCTGCAGACATTACCCAAGCAGTGATTTGGGGAGAGAGTGCCCTCTACTCACCCGGAGGGAGCAGGGCCAATTGTGCTCCCTCTGAGTGCCAGCAGCTTGATGGCAAAGCTGCATGAGCGGGGGTTCAAACCTCGGACCTCGCGCTTGTAGTGGCAGCGCTTTAGTGTGTACCAAAACTACAATATAAAAAAAAAAGTTATTAAAGTCACGCTCTATAGGAAGAGTTGGGCGACTGGTTTGTAGTACCAGAATAAAGACAGCAGATAAATGGCAGATGTTTTCCTTTAGGTCCATTCAACTTTATTTTGCTACAACAGCGCAGAATATTTACAAGTGAGCACAAAAAGAAAAAGAAAAAACTTACATCATTACAGGTGTGTTTTGGGCATAAAGGGAAATGAATTAGCCTGCAACTTGCCATTCCTTTTCAGGACTAGGTGTGCTCTGATTTTGGCAGATTGCTATTTTAACAGTGCAGCACTACAGAGGAATCTTACTCTCACACTGTGATGGTGTGAAATGGACAGTTAGTCAAGTCTAGTGGCGCAGGGTGGAAGAAGGGGCCCTAAGAATTTGGTGTAAAACAGAAAAATCTGTGTTCTTTTTTTTTTCCATGTGTCTTTTATATAAATTCATCAGAAAGGTGTTTTGGTGTTTCTGAAATTCCCACCACTATCAAACTGTCAGCTGAAGCTTAAAATGACATTAATTCCGTTTTAATTCCAACACATAGATTAATGAAAATAACAACTACTTTAAAAAAAATATATATATTACCCCCCGCTCTAGTGAAAGAGTGTGGTGTGTGTGTGTATACATACCGTGTTATAAAGCTCCTCTAGTCTTGAGATTGTGAGGAATCGGTGCATGCTGACACCATTCTCTATTAGCAGCTTCACAAAATCCACTCGGTCCATCACTAATGCATCCAGCATGGCCTGCTCCAGAGAGTCCACCTACACACACACACACACACACACACACACTTCACACTTTGCATTGAATTGACTTTGGCTTTTTAAGACCTTTTTAAAACCTCAATAAATATAATTTAAAACCAAAATGAAGTCATAATTTCTTTAGTTCTCTCCTGGGTAACATTAGTATGCTAGCTAACTCACCGCTAATGTCAGCCCGCTTCTGCTAACCTTAGTTCTATCCCTGGTAACATTAGCTAGCTAACTTTAGCTGGCAAAAGTTAGTATGTCAGCTAGCTTGCCGCTAAATTTAGATTGTTTGCTAGCTTGCCGCAAAAGTTAATATGTTAGCTAACTCGCCGCTAATGTTAGCCAGCTTTCTGCTAACCTTAGTTCTATCACTGGTAACGTTAGCTAGCTCGTTTAAGCTAACTAAATTTAGTATGTTAGCTAGCTTGCTGCTAATGTTAGTTAGCTTGCTGCTAACGTTAGTATCTAAGTTCTAGCCCTGGTAACGTTAGCTAGTTCGCTTTAGCTAGCAAAAGTTAGTATGTTAGTATGTTAGCTAGCTCGCCGCTAAAGTTAATATGTTAGCTAACTCGCTGCTAATGTTAGCTAGCATTCCGCTAACCTTAGGTCTATCCCTGATAACATTAGCTAGGTCACTTTAGCTAGCAAAAGTTAGTATGTTACCTAACTTGCAGCTAATGTTAGCTAGCTTTCGCTAACTTTAGTTCTATCCCTGGTAACGTTAGCTAGCTCGTTTAAGCTAACTAAATTTAGTATGTTAGCTAGCTTGCTGCTAATGTTAGTTAGCTTGCTGCTAACTTTAGTATCTTAGTTCTATCCCTGGTAACGTTAGCTAGTTCGCTTTAGCTAGCAAAAGTTAGTATGTTAGTATGTTAGCTAGCTCGCCGCTAAAGTTAATATGTTAGCTAACTCGCCGCTAATGTTACCTAGCATTCCGCTAACCTTAGGTCTATCCCTGATAACATTAGCTAGGTCACTTTAGCTAGCAAAAGTTAGTATGTTACCTAACTCGCAGCTAATGTTAGCTAGCTTTCGCTAACTTTAGTTCTATCCCTGGTAAGGTTAGCTAGCTCGTTTAAGCTAACTAAAGTTAGTATGTTAGCTAGCTTGCTGCTAACTTTAGTATGTTAGTTCTATCGCTGGTAACATTGGCTAGTTTGCTTTAGCTGGCAAATGTTAGTATGTTAGCTAGCTCGCCGCTAAAGTTAATATGTTAGCTAACTCGCCGATAAAGTTAGCTAGCTTTCCCCAACATTAGTTGTTAGCTAGCTCGATTAAGCTAGCTAAAGTTAGTATGTTAGCTAGCTTGTTGCTAAAGTTAATATGTTAGCTAACTCGCCGTTGATATTAGCTCTCTCCCGGATCAGATGTTTACAATAGACCAGTGTTTTCCACCTGCATTAAATGCACCATCTAAAAATGTAATACCAACAGCAAATTTACTGTAAATTTAAGACAATTTCAGACTTTTATTACTAATTTTAAGACTTTTTAAGGACCCACAGGAACCCTGTATGAGATTATATCATTGGTACTCAGATTAGTTAGTTAAAAACAGCTGTACTGAGCTGTCTGATACTTTGTGTGCTCTGTCAGAACCCAACAACTGAGGAAAAAACACAAATTCTGCCTTCTGTCTGTAAATAAATGGAGTTTCAGTGTGTGTGGCCTGGTAAACAAAGGGCTTCAGCAGTTTCCACAAATCCTTGCCCCTGATAATACTGTATACTGCAGTACAGTATGACAGGGTAAAAATAGTGTATATGTTTCGAGAAAATATTTATTTACATAAAACTTATGATTCTTTAGGAAATTACTGGACTAAATTCTGAAGGTTTTGATATAATCAAGATTATTTAAGAATGCATCATTTTCTTTCATTCGTTTTAGTAAAATGTGTCCAGAAATGAATCAATTTAATTACTGTTCTTCCAGAAATGTTCAGAATTGATTTTTTTTAGGATAAATATTTTTGATTTATTACATTTCTATAAGATACATCTATAAGAAACTCCTAAAGACTAAGCTCTTCAAAGAGCACTTACTCTCCTAACACCTCTAACTAACAAATTAACTACTGCTAAAATCATGCTCTCCCTCCTTTCCTCCTCTATACACTAAAAAACAGAGGTACGATATAAGTATTTTCTCATACTCATAATTTTTCCCTCAAAGGTATAATATTGGTCTTTACAGGGTCATATGTGTTCCCTCTTAAGTACAAAGTTTTTCTTAAAAGCAGAAAGTACAGATTTGTCCCATTTATTCAGCCAAAATTTATGTTCGTTTTTCTGTGTCACTGTCCTAATAAACAATATATATTTTATATATTCCTTTTTTTATTTATTTAATAGCCAAACAATTGTGGATAATCAAGTTCTTGACACATATTCAGTAGATGATTAAGTTTATAATCTTTACTGGTACAAAAAACATGAGTACACAAAAACACCTTAACCGAAAGGTACTGTATTGTATCTCAATATAAGGTAAGCCTCAGCAACAAGCAATGTATTCTACCATTGTATTTTTTTTTCTGTACTTATTTTTCTTAGTGTGTATCCCATTATTACCCTTTTGGCCTCTTTCATGCATTGTTCAATTTTTTGCCTTGGATTTTTATGTCCTGTATTGCTTATATTCTTCTTCATTAGTTAGTTGCACTGGACAAATGCGTCCACTAAATGTACTCTAATGTAATGTAATGTAATGTAATGCATTCTTAAAAAAATTAACACTGAGCGGAGTGCTGTGACTAAAGGAACGTTTTACACAGTACTGAAATACAGACAGTAAAAAAAGCATTTATTTTAGAACAGGCTTTTATTTTGGACATTCTCTACTGAACGGTGCTGTAAATGTATTTGAACATTCAGTTGAATATTTAGACTGATACTCCAGCATGTCTGACGGTGGGGGTTCAGGCTGACCTCTGGAAGAGCTGTAAGGTGTTTTTAGTGAACACAGAACCTCAGCAATATGATCCCTCACGGGAGTTTAAATTTCCACTGTTTTAACAGAGGTGACGGGGTTTAAACACACACACACTTACCCACACACACTTACCAGTAACTTCTGTCCGTAAACAAACACGTGATCTTTGGCAATGTCCACCCTGTCCCACGCCAGTGTTAGAACCAACTGGTCAAACGCAGACGCATCAGTGCCTGCATTGAGAAACACGCACACACACACACACACACACACACTCAAAAGGTATGTCTCAACAGTTGTTGATACTGTAAGCTAAAGTTGCCCATCTATAACGACCTAATGACTCATCTTTGACCTTCTCGCACACACTTAAAACCCTGCAGAGAGCTAATCAGTTTTCTGACCCATACTTGTAGAGAGACAAAGTTCTCAGACTTTCTCTTTAGAGTTTCTCTTTAGAAACTCTCTCTCTCTCTCTCAGCAGCTACACTTTCACTGACTTCCTGAGTAAGTAGTAAACCATTAAGGGACGGTTTCTCCAGACAGAGATTAAGAAGAGTCTAGGACTATGAAGAACTCTAAATGGGGATTAACCATTAAAATAAAAATATAGTCTATGACTACAGTTGTCACGGGTCAATACCATAATTACCACTTTCAATATGATAACTGACTAAATCTTAATCTTAACAATGATACTGAAATGATGCCACGACAAAAACCTAATCAGAAACATCAGACATGTAGTTCTTAGTTCAATTTTTATCTATTATTCCATTCGGAATAATAGATAAAAATTGAACTAAGAACTAAAAATGATATATTTGTGTTAACAAAAACAAAAAACCTTTGTGAATAGAGTCTTAGTTACCTAGAAAACCCTAAACTGCCTCCTGGAAACGACACCCAGTCCTCTGACACACTGTATTTTTTGCACTATAAGGCGCACTTAAAATCCTTAAATTTTCCCAAACATTCATCAGTGCGTCTTATAATCTAAAAATGCAAAAACTATTCAGAACAACGGTCAACATTCAATAAATATGAACAAAAATGATCAAACCAATGAAGACATACACAAACCTTCAGCAGCGTTAAAACATACCTTTTAGCAGAGCCTTTAGAATGGCCACATCAATGTCCTGATGGTCCTCTGAGCCAACGTGGAACACAGTGATCTACCATTATAAAAGAGAAATACACATAAATTCACAATATACAAAATAAAACGTAAAATGTATGCTGCCCATAGTTCCTTACTTGCCAGTTCTATATCTACAAAGTATTAAGACTAGATTTTGGGCCGTTGCCAAAAGTATTTGATTGCATTCAGCAACCAAAGCATTAGTGAGGTCAGGATGTTGGATGGTCACCACACCACCTCATCCTCAACTTCCCAATTCATCCCACTCCAAAGTTCTGTATGAAGCACCATTATTACAGAAAACACAGTTACACTGATCCACAGTTTAATACTGGAGAGCTTTATACCCTTCTAGCTCTCACCTGACATTAGGCAGGGTTCCAATAGATTAATCTTGATGTTATTGGAAACACAACTGTTCTTGTCATTGACTTTTAGAAGGGGTGTCCACAAACATTTAGACCTATAGTGTACAGCTCCAGTCCAAAGTTTGGACTAAATTAAGTGTTTTGCATTATTTTAAAATGTTCCACACAACATATGGAATTATTTAGTACAGTAAACAGTAGGTCAGCAAATCCAAAATGTTTTAAGAACTTCAAGAAAGCATCCTCAAGTGCATTCACACAGACCATCAAAAACTTTATGATGAAACTGGCTCTCATCAGGACCGCTCCAGGAAAGGAAGAGTGAGTTAACAGCTCACCAGATAAGAGCAGCTAAATGCTTCACAGAGTATTTTAGTTTGTTTAACACTTTTAGGTTACTACATGACTTCAATATTCATTTACAATGTAGGGAAAAATAAAAATAAAAACAGTGAAAGAAAAGGTGTGTACCAATCATTGACTGGTACCATAAAAAACCCACCCATTTAATCTACAGCAGTTTAGCCCCACCCATTCCGTTCATATAGCAGTTCTCTAGAGTGTTTAAAAAGATAACTAATTTCCATATATCAATTATATTCAATGCATAAACTTATTCTGAGAGGCAAAAAGCTTGAAAACGGACAGTTAATAGTGTAAAATGTATAATTATACTTATTACTCTTTGAAAGAATGCTGTACTATGAGCAAGTTCAACAAACGTATGTCCAAGACAGGGTTGTGCAGGGATGCACTGATATGTAAACTGTGTGTGTGTGTGTGTGTGTGTATGCATTACCAGCTCTTTGTTCTTCATGCACTCCATCAGAGTCTGAAATAGGTGCACAGCATCATTCTGACTCAGGTTGAAGGTTTTTTTGACCGTTGCAATGATGTCAGTCTCAACACCGTCTGGAAGGCCACTGTGAGGTCACACACACAGAGACAGAGACAGTCAGACAGACACGCAGACAGAGACACACGCAGACAGACACACACACAGAGACAGACAGACAGACAGACAGACACACACACGCACAGAGAAAGACACACACAGACAGAGACACAGACAAACAGACAGACCCACACAGGCAGAAATACACACAGAGACACAGACAGACACACACACGCACAGAGAAAGACACACACAGACAGACACACAGACAGACACACAGACAGACACACAGACAGACACACAGACAGAGACAGACAAGCAGACAGAGACACACACAGACACACAGAGACAGACAGGCAAAGACAGACAGACAAAGACAGAGAGACAAAGATAGACACACACACACAGACAGACACACACAGACACACACAGACAGACACACAGACAGACACACAGACAGAGACACACAGACAGACACACAGACAGACACACACAGGCAGAAATACACACAGAGACACACAGACACAGACAGACACAGACAGACACACACACACACAGACAGACACACACAGACAGACACACACAGACAGACACACACAGAGATGCACAGAGACACACACACACACTCACACACAGACAGACACATACAGACAGAGACACGCAGACAGAGACACGCAGACACACACGCAGACAGAGACACACGCAGACAGAGACACACGCAGACAGAGACACACGCAGACAGAGACACACGCAGACAGAGAGGCACACAGACACAGAGGCACACAGACACAGAGGCACACAGACAGACAGACACAGCATGAGAGAATGCAGGGAGGTGGCAATACAAACGTCTGTTTAAACGCCTGTGTTCAAACTTCTGTCTGTGTAAGGAGTGTGTGTGTGTGTGAGAGAGTGTGTGTGTGTGTGTGTGTGTGTGAGAGAGTGTGTGAGAGTGTGTGTGTGTGTGTTATTTTCCCAACATATCTATAAACAGTCTAATTATGGTGTTCACATTCACAGTGTTATTTTATGAATGGCAAAAAAGGCTCATGTTGTTTAACAAGCAGTTTAAAGTGACAGTTCAGCAAAACGTCAAATTCATGCTCTCAGCGTCTTCTTCTGCTGCTGCTGTATTTAGACATGTGATGGAATTCTCTACATGTTTACAGATAACAGTGTCCAAAACACAGTTTCCATATTTTGCTACAATACCAGCATAACCTTACTACTATTCAGCTTCTATTTCACACCATCACACCTACAGACGAGGTCAATCAGTTGATGAGTTTCTGGTGTCTGAAGTTTGCTTGAGTAGGTCAGTTCTGCAGCTAAAAGGCTAAAGTAAATTGTATATGTGGTTTAGGAAGCAGGTTAATTCACAAACACATGCAATCTCTGTTTTTATTTATTACAGAATTTAACACTGGATATTTTTTTCTTTTTCAGATCATTCTCTGTAAACTCTAGAGATGGTTGTGGGTGAAAATCCCAGTAGATCAGCATCAGTTTCTGAAATACTCAGATCAGCCCGTCTGACACCAACAACCAACCATGTAATTTTCAAAATCACTTAAATCACCTTTCTTCTCCATTCTGATGCTCTGATGGTTTGAACTGCAGCAGATCATCTTGGCCGTGTCTACACGCCTAAATGCATTGAGTTGCTGCCATGTGATTGGCTGATTCCACATTTGCTTTAATGAGCAGTTGGACAAGTGTACCTAACAAAGTGGCCGGTGAGTGTATGCTTTTATATGACATATGTCTATAATTTATACCCTACTTTTGAACATCTGAACAGTTACGCTGTGTGTGTGTCACTGACCCGTCGTCCTCGGTCTGTTTGTGGACGAATGACAGTATATCCGCAGCTCGGCCGGTTCCCTCACACACCACCACAGGTACAGGGGGGTTCTCCTGCAGGTACTCCAGAACCGTCAGGATTACATTTGGACCACCTTCAAAGATCAGAGCCACCACTGGCACTCCCTGACCAATACCTGCATGTGCACACACACACAAATGCATACTTTAAGCACTTTAACTTAGTTACAAACTTAAGTCAATTTAACCCTTTCAGACTTTGCATCCATATATTGCATCACATATTTTTTTTTCACGTTCTGTTGCACAAAACAATAATTAAGGTCTGTTATTCATCAGAATAGACCATAAACCACCCAATAAAAAAAGTTTACCAGCCAATGAAATAGTAGCTAGAGGAAAACACAGCAACTCATACATTAGTGCACGGCAGCACTAGAGCAAATGAGGCAAAGTAGAAGCTAATTTTTACTATTCTTATGCAGTTTAAAACACTTTTTATAATGTTTATTTTACTGTTTAGGGATGGTCTTTAAAATAAAAATATAAAATTCAAAAGTCAATATAAAATTAACATGCTAAATAAAGCAATTAAATATTTTAGTTATTTTTTATTTAGTTTATATTAAAATATTACAGTCCTGTTTTGTGTCAATCACAGAAAAAAATCTTATATTTTTATATTTTTCCATCACTGGAATATAATTCAGGTCTGAAAGGGTTAAAAGGTTTAATAAAGCACAACCAGTCAGAATAAAATATAAATATTAAAATAATATAATATTACATGTATTAGTCTTAAATGCTCTTTTGAAATGTTTTTCAAATATGGAGCTGAACAAATAAAATGCACAAAAAATGTAGGATATTGGAGTTTACATTAAATTTATTTACCATCAAATACTCTCATTCATCTGCCTTTTGGCATCATATAAAACTTTACTGTTAAACCTTAACTGTTATCACTGAATCAGTGAGTTATCTACACTCTGAATATTTATTACCATTCCAGACCTACCTAGTGCATAATGAGCTTTCATATTGTGGTTAAATATGATTATGATTTTTTTTATTTTTTTATTTTAGGTTCAAAATGTATGTGTGTAGTTGACAGCTATGAATATATGTGAATGCAGGAATAACCTTTTGGTAAGTGTGTTAATAATGTACTTTATTTCATCCTGCAAAGACTTCGGCCCAAGCCACTTTCACCCCTTGGTGAAATGTGTTCATGTGTAGGGTGTCCTGATTTTTTTTGTTAGGCTAGAGGAGTAGGTTAAGGAAAGTGTTGGGGCTACAAGACCCTTTAAACTGAGACTTTTCAGAATCACACTCCAAACAGAGGGATATGAGAATCACTGGCAAGATGGTGCAGCCCAAGCGACCAAAGAAACCCACAGATTTGAGTATTTTCCTTGTTAGAATTTACAATGAACCCTAAATTACCAAATATATTCACTATTTTATGCCCATTTTCTTTATAACCAACATAAACAACACTAGTAGTTCGTCTCAGAAGCTAACTCTACCGTTCCACCTTAAATGGTGCAACAGACGGCAGAGGCGATTAAGGTGAAAAGAAAAATAAAATAAAACAAAAGCTAATAAAAGGTAATTTCAGCTCCCCATAAAAGAGGAATTAAGGAATGGACAGTAATAATTACTCTGCCCCCTTTCTAAAGACATATGATAAAGCCCTTAAGTTAACCACTTAACCAGCAGCAGCAAGGTTACTAAACTTTAGCGTTCCACTGCTATAGATATAGCTATATCTGTATCGGGTGTTTTTTAGGGTTTTCCCAATTCTTATTTCATCCCTTTTTTTTATAAATCTTTTACAAGGAGAAGGGTTAAACTTAAATACAAGGGTTAGAAGGGAAAAAAGAGATATGGGATTGAGCGTTAACTTGAAATGAAATAGAATACAAATGAATTGTTTTAGTTTAGATACAATAAATCAGTATTATGTGAGAAATGCTATTCCGTGCTCCTGGATTGCCCCACCAATCAGGAAGTTACTTTGAGACAAAAAATGTGCTATAGAAAGCTGCTTTAAGCGTTAGTTAGCCCACAGTTTAAAAGCTATTTAAGAAATAAATGATTAAATGTAAAAAAAAAAAAAACGGTGGTAACACTGTAATATTGAATACTGTATATTTGTGAGCTGCACTGTGTAAGTGTGTGTGTGTGCAGTGTGTGTGTAAGCGTACGAGCATGTATCCTCTGCAGGTTAATGTGTTTCTCCAGGTCTCTGCGCAGATTAACCTCCGCTCCGTATTTCCCCACGGTGCCGTTGTCCACCAGTATGAAGTGGGAGTGCAGGTTATTCAGCACATTCAGTTTACTGAGGGGGTTTAGCAGCGTCTGGTAGGGGGCCACCACCTGAACACACACACACACAAACACACAAAGTATTAAAAGGTCTCATTCCACTGTTTTTTCATTCATTTTAAAGTGTCTAGTTGTGGTCTCAAATATAAATAAATGACAAGAGCCGTTTTTGTATTTATATTAAAATTTCACTTAATTCATGGTCTCTGTAGAAAGACAGGATTTGGCTCTTGCTCATAAATATTCATACATGCAAATATCTCGCCTCTGATGGGCGATGCCGCAGTGCGAGTGCAATTAAAGAATGCTCCCGCTGTGACGCCGCTCCCCCCGTGGCATTAATAACGTTTTTTTTTTCAGCTAAACTAACGCTACTAAACTCTTACTTCAGACTTGGTGATTCGGTGCTTGTGCAGTTTCACCATATTGAAGCCCCAGAGTCCGCTCAATAGTATAATAAAATCTGAGACAAACAGTGCCCGCTTTGACTGGTGTTCTGTTAATTTGTGCTGCCTTGTCAAACCGTGCTCCCATAGTGTTTATTTAAAGTTTTGGTAAAGCATTGAATTAACCGGAGATCCGATTTGAACCTCAAGCTAACGTTAACTAGCTGCTGTAAATACAGCTGTAAATAGAGAACACAGAAGCTGTAAGCTCCTCCTTAGCTAACGAGACAGTGTCAGCTCTGCTGGAGCCGGGGTTCAGCTCTGTCTGTGGGCGGTCCTGAGCCGAGGTGGGCGAGGCCATAAACTCACTGGATGATGTAGACACTCTAACGCCTCTCTGATCAACTCGTATTTCTGAGGATTCTTTTTACAAGCTACTGGGTTAGGACAAGGGAGGCTGAAGAACAGTTTTAGGTGCAGCATCTATATACAACTCAAAGAGAGTATTTCACAAAGAACAAGAAAAAGTGGATTTTAGCAGAAAGAGACCTTAAAAGAAACTTTAACATCAGAGAGACAAGAAAAATAGATAGATGTTAGGGGTGTAACGATTTCGATATATTTTATCGAAATCGATCGAAATTATGTCATGGTCTCGAGCCTCGAAGTCAAAAAGAGGATCGACGATCCCTCCCTCTAAGCTACGCAAGCACCCGCTCTACGCAAATGGGGCAGCACACTGTTGCTGACGCCGCGGACATTGTGACTGCTCAAAGAGCAGCTCTTTCTCCAGAGAATGTGAACATTCTCATCTCCTTAAAGAAAAACTTGAAAATATAAAAAATAGTTGTTTTGTCTAGCCTCAAATATGTTAATAGTTTTAGTACCTTAAGGAGCGTCTTTCTCTCAGATAAAGTTAATAATATATCTTTATTAAAGAAAAAAACTTGTCATTCTCAGGGACCGAGTCTTATTTTTCATGTTTAACTGTTATAGTAGGATAGAGTTCAGTTTGTTAAAGCTCTAATTGTTCTATTATTTTGTACATGACTGTTCCTGTATTTTTTTATTATTTATTTTGTTATGTTGCACATTGCTGTTTTAATAGTGCACACTGCTGCTACCAAAAATACTCACTAGATGGCATTACCTATATATCTTAATTAAATTATTTAAATTTGACCATTAGTGCCTAATGTGGTGTATTACAGATCACTTGTATCACTTTGCATCATTTATATCAAATAATAAGATATTGAAATAAGATATTGTAAATTTGATGAATCAAACCAATGACTGACCATAGACTAATCTAAAACTGGCATAGGCCTCTCTGCTGTAAAAAAAAAAAAAGGAAAAAAGAAAAGTGAGAATCAAATCGAATCGTGACCCTAAAATCAGAAATAAAATCGAATCGAGGATTTAGAGAATCGTGACACCCCTAATAGATGTAGTGCAAAAAAAATGACAAGTGCAAGAGACATCACATTTAATGATGAGAGGGAGGGGCAGTGGACTGCAGGTGTGTGTGTGTGTGTGTGTGTGTATTTATAGAGAGCTATTAAAAGGTCTCACATCTCTTCCGATAAGATCGTTCCTGTTTTCTATCACCCCCCAGGGGGCAATGCCGATGGTGCAGATTTTCCGAGCCGATCGGGACGAGTGCTCTTTTAGTGCGTCACCTACGTGTTTCGCCACACCTGGAAAAAAAAAAACACACACACAAATTATTACAGCTCTGTTTCTGAATAATGCTCTAAAGCATTAGAACTAAGTTTGTTACAGATTATTACAGCTCTATATCTAAATCAAGCTCTAAATCATCACCGGTATTTCTGAATAAAATGAATCTAAATGATTACAGCTCTATTTCTGAATAAACACCCAGTCATTATAGTGCTGTTTGTGTGCTGCTGACCAAGGAGGAATTAGCGACTTATGACAGTAATGTTTGTTTTTGGTCTGGCGAGAAATCACTGGTGTTGTAGTGTAATGCTCTGTGCACGTGCATGAGCCCTGAGAGAGGTGTGTGTGTGTGTGTGTGTGTTTAAGTGTGTATATAATATGCATGTGTGCTAATAATAATGATGTATAATGCCCTTATAACTGAAGCTCTGTATAGCTGGTCATTATCTGTATAATCTCAGACTTGTAACACACCCTCTTCTTCCTGACAGGGCAGAATATGCAGTTCAGAGTTTTAGAGCTGTCTATGAGTGTGCACTGGTGTGTGTGTGTGTGTGTGTCATATAAATATAATGTATAATATCATATATATATATATATAATTTATAATATCATATAAATATAATGTATGCAGGGACTAAACTGTCCAGTACAATATTATGTACAGACTTGGCAGGTTTGTAAGGGTGAGGGAAGAAAACACAATGAAAAGGAATACAAAGAATTTATATTAAAATCTTAATATTATAGTAATATAGTAATTAATATTAATATATTAATAAAAAATAAATACACGGAGTAAACTAACTCAAACCTATTCATTACTGCATTGGAACAGCCAAATTAACATACTTAATTCATTTGCTAACATTGGTGAATTGCTAGTCTGGCTGGGTGATAAATAGCAACAAGATACTAAAATCCTGTATAACTAGTGCTTTTACATGTAAGTGTGTAAGTAACTATAGACAGTACAGTAAAAGTCAAAATAATGGAAACACCTTAAAGTTTCCAGTTTTTGTTTTTGTTTTGCATTGTAGGAAAAAATCACCAAACTATAAAGAGAACATACAGAATTATTTGGTAAATAAAAAGGCACTAAACAAAATTGAATAAGTTTTATATTTTATGATTCTTCAAATAAGCATCTCTTGTTTAAATAGAGACAGTTTTACACATCTTGGCTGGATTTTCTCAGTCAGCTTTATGAGGTAGAATCACCTGGAATTCAGGCTTTCAGTTAACAGCTGTGCTGAACTCATCAAGAGTTAATTACTTAAATTTCTTGTCTCTTAATGTGTTTGAGAGCATCAGTTATAAAGTAGTGAAGAGGTAGAGTTACTCTATTTGAGTAATGTACTAATCCATACTATGGCAACAGTAAAGAAAAAAGAAATGACTAAGAAATGAGCCAATCTGAAAAAATGTAAAGTCACAAAGACCATTAAAAGTTTTGATGAAACTGGCCCTCATCTGGACCGCCCTAGGAAATGAAGAACAAGAGTTGTATCTGTTGTACAAGATAAGTTCATCAGAGTTACCAGCCTCAGAAACCACAAGTTAACAGCTCCCCAGATAAGAGGTCTTTTATAGTCTGGATCACTTCAGTATTCATTTACAATGTTGGGGGGGGGGGGGTTTAACTTTAAACGAGAAGGTGTGTCCAATCTTTTGACTTGTACAGTATGTGCAATATATATGTATGTGTGTGTGTGTTTGTCAGCAAGTGTGTGTGCGTCTTGCCTGTGTTAACTCCTCCGGTGAGTATCCAGGCCCCGGTGGTTACGGCCGCTTTAATGAGCCCCTTTCCCACCACCTGTTTTATTCGTGGGTGGAGGTCGAAGTTCTGAATTCCTCCGTGCACAGAGATGACGATTTTTGGAAGCTCCATCTGCCATTCTTTTAGCATCAGCCTCAGGATCGCTTCAGGCCGCGAATCGTGGGATAGCCGCACATACTTCACACGATTAAAAAAGACAAACAGAGAAATTAAGGTACATCACTGCTTTTACCCTGTTTTCTATTTATTTATCAGTTCTGTTTTTTATAGCCCTTAAACACAGAGCAAAAAGCTTAACAGGTTTGCTTAAGAATATGAAATTGTTTATATTACTCGACACCAAAGAACAAAGACATTTTAAGTAAAAGATTTTAGCTGTAATACATATTTTCATGATTATGGTACTAATCTACCAAAACGGAACTGAATCTGCTTCTCAAACCCACCAAACCCAGCTTAACATTCCAACTTAATATTCTACTGAGCCTGAGCTCTACATTTCTTAGCTGGAACAGTGAAGTAATATGTGAGCATTCATGGTTGTACAATGACGAGCTTTCGGAAGGCAACAGGTTGTTCAAAAACTAGTAAGTTAGTTGTCATTACAAAGGAGGGAAAGTGTTCCATTCCTCAGTACAGTATATTCATAGAAAAAAAAATAACACACGAGAAAGAGTAGTCAGAAATGAATAATAAAACTTTATAGGTCACTTTTTCAGACAGGGACTGGTTGTAGCCTAGTTGTATTTTCCTTTCAATGGTAAAGCTCTATTCAATATGCTATGTCTAGTCTAAGACTAGGCTTAACAGGGGCAATTCCTGTCTGGAAAAAGGGATTGCCCCTATATGTGTGAATGTAATGAGGTTTTATATAACAATTATGATTATAATGTAACTCAGATTACAAGGTTGCCAAAGCTGGCATACCAGCAGATTCTTTAAATCCCCGATTGATAATAAGTGCCAAGGAATTTGGCAGAGCCTTGCTGTGTGTGGGTCAATACTGTCCTGCTGAACAATGGCAGCTGGAGAGGCAACACATGTGGTCATAGGTCCACACATTTTACATATGTAGCTGAGCTGTTACTTCTAGCAGTTACTGACTGTTGACCGATTCAACTGGAGAAAATGTATTTAACACTAAAATGACTGAAATTTCAGGATCTTGAGGACATAACCTCTCCTTCTCCTCAACCATTAGAGAGCCATCATTCAACCACCCAACTCTCACTCTATCTGTGTGTCTCTCTCGCTCCCTCTCTCTTTCTTACTTAAGATTCAAGGTAGCTTTATTAACTACATGACTATGTGACTGTAATGGCATCAATTTACAACAATAACGTCTTCTCTCTGTATATCCAACATTTAGTAATATCAGTGTGTGTGTGTGTGTGTGTTTCTGTACCTTGGCTCGGTAGGAGTGTGATCCCCCTTGGAAGTTAATGATGCCATAGGCATCAGTGGGGCTTTGCTCGGTGTGATTCTCTACACTCCACTCCTCGTGTGGTGGCTGCGCCTCCCCAAGCTTCATATCTGAGTATTTCATCGCCAGACTGGCAGTGAAGCCCACATGCTGCCGGACCAGCCGGCCGCAGCAGCACCTGCACACACACACAAAACACATGTTAAAATGCACTAGTATTATTAGTAATCAGAAATGGCTGAAATAAAAAAAGATGCAGAGCTTTCAGACCTTAAATAACGCAAAGAAAACAAGTTCATATTCACAAAGATTTAAAGAGTTCAGAAATTAATATCTGGTGGAATATATCTGTTTTTTATTCACAGTTTTTATGCATCCTGGCATGTTCTCCTCCACCAGTCTTACACACTGCTTTTGGATAACTTTATGCCTTTATTCCTGGTGCAAGCAGTTCAGTTTGGTTTGATAACTGTGATCATCCATCTTCCTCTTGATTATATTCCAGAGGTTTACAATTTAGTAAAATAAAAGAAACTCATAATTTTAGGTGGTCTAATACACAGAGCTGTGCATTATATATTACAGATTATAGCCATACATAACTTTCAAACCATGGAAAACAAACTATGATCACTTTCTTTCGTTATGTCAAATCAAATCATGAGTAAAATATAAATGCATATACGTTTGAATTTTACTGCTTGTTTTTTTCTAAGTTCATATTATGAAAAAGTATATATATATATATATATATATATATATATATATATATATATATATATATATATATATATATATATATATATATATATATGCACCATCATCATACGCTCACCTGACCAGTTGCTGGCAGATTTGGCATCCTGGAAGGCATCTGAACAGAGGAAAAAAGAAAACCATTAGCTAAACACAGGACTGTGATCTGCACATACTGGACAACAAAGCGAAAGGCAAATGTAAAAACCTCTCTAAATGCTTATCTACACTATTTGGACAAAAGTATTGTTTCTTCCTAAATTATAGATTTAGATTGATTTGATTGAATTCAGCAGCAAGATGGTCACCCCTTCACCTTATCTCTTATCCCTTAGCTGTTTGGCCATGTTTTTCCGTAGACTGCATTGTGAAAATAACGGTTCACATAGTTGCCTGTGTGCTTCATGTGTTTTTGAAGGCTTGTACTAGAAGGCAGGTAAGGCGCCTAATGTTTGCTGGTCCAAATACCCTATCAGACATAGCGGTCTTGGATTGGTCTGCTATGTTTTTGATGGAGTGGGGGGAGGGGGGGGGGCGTGTGCAGTTGTGTACGATCACAGTATAAACCAATAGGGAGTTGGAATGGTATATGTTTATACTTCCCTACATCCAATCACAATCAGATTCACTCTATCTGGATGGAGAGATTTATCTGGATAGGGGTTTTATTGAAGGATGAGAAGCCGGAATGAAAACAAGCTGAAATAAAACAGGAGTAATGAGGCTATTTTTAAAATGTAAGGAGTAGAAAAGTTCAGATAGTTGTGTGAAAATGTAAGAAGAAGAAGTAAAATGTCTTCTTAATTAATAATTACTCCAGTAGAGTATTGATAACAGACACTTCTACTTAAGTAACGTAATGAAGTATTTGTACCTAATTACTTGACACCTCTAGATAAGAGCTATTTAAGTGAGATCCATGCTCAGTGCGTGTGAACCTTTCTCAGTTGCGCCCTTTGTGGCATTGAGCCTTATCTGCAGGCGAGAGAGAAAACAAGAGAGAGAGAACAAGAGAGAGAGCGAGAGAGAAAGAGAGAGAGAGAGAAAACGAGAGAGAGAGAAAACGAGAGAGAGAGAAAACGAGAGAGAGAGAGAGAGAGGTGCCCCAAGGCCTCATGGCTTTTCCGACAGTTGTTTAAAAAAAAAAAAAAAAAAAAGTTGACCCTCAGAAAAGTGCAGTAAAGAGTTTCTCTCTGAGGGCTGGAGAAAGACTGGCACAATCACAGGAAGCCATTAGAGTTACAACCCAAACAGGAAGACCTGATTCTCCACCAATCAAACAGTAACTCATAACTGTGACTCAATAAAACAGGAGATAACTGCAGGAAAGTGTCAGTGATCTGGAGCTCGGTTACACACTTACTAACACGCACACAATCCCACAATGAGCTGCGGAAGTGTCCGTGTTAAAACTTCTACAAACTTCTCAGAACTTCTTTCAATTCAGCCTATTTCTTGTGTGTGTTTATGAGCGTGTTCTACATTTGTAAATGTATCTAAAATGACTATTCTTATACAGCCATGCAGCAGAGAGAGACAGAAAAAGATGAAACTATAGCTTCTGCTGCATCACCCAGTAAGAGATTTCAGCCTTGGCCGTGCAAGAACCAATCAGGAGAGAGAGAGAGAGATCAGTGCGATACGAGGCACATTCCTGTGCATGTGTGGACTTCTCCTGGTTCCCCTCAAGAATGCTGGAGTAAATCTGCTCCCTCCCATTCTCACAAACACTTTACGCCACAAGGACCAGCGTTAAATCTGTACTGTTTGGCAAAAAGTTTCCTTCAGCCCCCCTCCACCCACTAAAACCCCAGCAGTCAATTGGCCAGGAAATATTGTGTGGTTTCTTATTTTTAGCCTGGTGCTACAGAACAAAGGTAGCTAATTAATAGTGGAAGCTGAGACTCCATCAGTTAACACTGGAGAAACAAGGTGGTGAAAACTGTGGGAATTCAGAATTGTGAGTCTCTTTTTGGCTGCGTTCACATTACAAGCTACATTGCTCAAATCCGATTTTTTTTGCTCAGATCAGATTTAGCACATTCACTGTAAATGTAAGTGATCTGTATCTGTGTGTAATATGAACAAATCTGTCCCTGAAACGCCTCACATGATGCACATTGATACATGTATAAACAAAAAAAACCTCATATTTGACAGACGAGAGACTCGTAGCTTTATAAAGGGAAATGGATGATTTAGCAGCTTGAGTGGAGAGTAAACAGCTGGTCTGAAGTTTATGCTCAGGTCGAGGAGGAGAAAAAAGACCAGGCGGTTTGCTTTTGCAGCTATAGCTGCACAGCTGCACCACGAGATGCAGTGTGGGTACGTAAAAAAAGCACGTAGTGCTAATGCAAACGCGTAAAAGAAAAAAAAAAGACAAATTCTGATTTGACCGTTCACATTTATGTCGCATATCCATGGATCGGATACGTATCTGATTTAGGACCACACAAAGTGACTCAAATCTGATTTGAAAAAATCGGATTAGGCACGTTCACACAGCAGTGAAAACAAAAAATCAGATCTGAGCCACATTAAGGAACAAAACAGATTTGAGTCACTTCAGCCTGGTAATGTGAACGTAGCCTTAGTTGGAGCAAAAGTATCGCTTTACTTCTGTCTCTAAGAGCTGGTAAAGATGTGTTATCAGGTGTTTGTGTGTGTGAAAGGTACCTGTGAGGGTCTTTTGACACTGGCAGTATGTAGACACATTCCCTCTTGGTGAAAGTGCTTTCTATCCAGGATTTCTGGGACTGCACAAAGAGAGAGACAAAGAGAAAGAGTTTCAGTACCAGTAACATCAAGGTGACATGTTGAAGCAAGTTTCTCCAGTCAAGCTGCTCTAGATCCACCTCCCATGAAGTCCTGAAGTCCAGCTCGATCATCTCTTATCATTCTGTCCCATGGTGTGTTCGGAAGGTGCTGAGGAGCAAGACTGGAGAGTCAGTCTAGATCTAGGTGAATCTCCAGGAACGTTAAAACGAGGTGGAGGTGGAACTGGAGAATTTACCCTCAGGTTATACATTCTTGTCATTCTGTCTCATACAGAGTGACTAATCATTAGCGTGTATTCACGCTCAGGATCTTTACCGCCACTCAGGGTTTCAGAATTAGTCTGCAGAAGGGGGTTTTGGGGGATGAGTAGATTCTCTTGAAAAATTATGTCGAAGTTAATACACAAAATTAAGCATTTTTTCATACCTAATCACAATAAGAAAAAGGAGTGTCAGAATAAATATAATGTCCATTAGGATGAATTTTCCTATTCTAATGAAATCATAAACATAAAATAAAAAAAAACATAAAATTAAGCATTTCTTAGCTAATGATCAGAATAAGGGAAAAGTGTTCTCAGAACAAAAAGTGGCGATTAGGACCAATCGCCAGATTCTTATTAAACTTAATGTCAATTTAAAAACACAAAATTAAGCATTTTTATAGCTATCAATCACAATAAGACAAAGGAGTATCAGAAAACATGAGGTGGAAAGTAGAAATGATCACAGCAAGGGGGAGGAGTCACAAAACAAAAAAGGTGACAATTAGGACATTCAAAGGGAGGACTCTCAGAACAAACAAGGCGGCATTAGGGACAATCGCTTAACTCTAATGACATCTAATATCTATTTTAAAACACAAAATCAAGCATTTCTTTTTGATTGCTCCCAATCACAATAAGGAAAAAGAGTCTGGGAACAAACAAGCTCACAATTAGGACCAATCACAAAAATAGGGAGGAGTCTCAGAACAAACAAGGGAACAATTAGGACCAATTTCCATATTCTAATGAATCAATCTAAGATCAATTTTAAAACACAAAATCAAGCATTTCTTTTTGATAGCTCCCAATCACAAAAAAAGAGTCTGGGAACAAACAAACCTAAACCTAATGTCAATTTTAAAACACAAAATTAAGCATTTTTGAGAGCAACCAATCACAGTAAGTGAAAGTAGTGGCAGAATAAATGTGATGGCAATTAGAACCAATCACAATAAAGAGGAGGAGTCACAAAACAAATTAGAATGAATTACATTCCAAGGGAGAAGTCTCAGAACGATCAAGGTGGTATTTAGGACCAATTTCCATATAATAATAGAATTGAAAATCAATTTTAAAACACAAAATCAAGCATTTCTTTTTAATATTTCCCAAACACAATAATTGAAAAGAGAGTCTTGGAACAAACAAATTGACAATTAGGGCCAATCCCCAGATTCTCATAAAACCTAATGTCAATTTTAAAACACAACACCAAGCTTTTTCAATAGCTTACAATCGCAGTAAGGGAAAGTAGTCTTGGAACAAACAAGGTAACAAATAGGACCAATAACACTAAGAGGAAGAGAAAAAAGGAGACCAATTGCCAGATTCTCATGAAACCTAACATCAATCTTAAAACACAAAACCAAGCTAAAGATAGGGGCATAGTGTAGCCTATGCAAAAAAAAATCACTATTTAACGGAGGTGGGCTATTTGACAAAAAGTTTTTACTCGCTATGACTTCAGTATTCATTTACAATGTAGAAAAAAAAAACATTAAATGAGAAGGTGTGCCCAACCTTTGGCCTGGTCATGTATATTGCAGAACAACAAAATACCGTAATATTTTCTTTCTCAGTATCGTGCAGCTCCACTCCAGTGTTTGAATACCAGCACCTCAGCTGCACATGCCTGTTCACTTGAAATAAGTGTACACTGCAGCTCTGAGAGAGTGTGCCACACACAGGAACAGAACACACCCCTCTCACTGGTTCTGAGAGCGCATGCTAATCCAGTGCTGAGAGAAAACTCCAGTAGGATCAGAGGCACCTTAATGAAACAAATTCATGTAATGAGAGAAAATCCTGTGTGTTTGAGGCTCTGGTCCACTGAGGGCTTGAATTAACTCCAGCTCAGAAACTTCTCCGCCTGCACAGTTGGAGGGATTTAACTCTGAAGAATTTTTAATTAAACCTCAGCTCCCGATACCTGTACACTCTCCTGCCCCGACACATCAGGGACCCAGCCTCGCTCCGTCACAGTGAGGAAGAAAACAAGCCCCTAGAGTACCTGACCAGACACAGAGCAGAGAAGAGCACTCTTAAGCCCAATCCAATTTGTTTTCAAATGTAACCCTTCCCCTTGGAATATATATGAATTATTGTCCATTCCTTAATTCCTCCTCTGATGGAGAGCTGAAATGATCTTTTTTTTTTTTTCTACCAATTTATCTGGTCAAATGTCCCACCCATTCTAGCCCATCACTAGTGATGCCTCAACTCAAGGAGGGTGAAGACCAGCACACGCCTTCTCCGATACATTACCGAGTAGCATCACAGCGCACTTGGAGGAAAGCGCATTGGCTCAGTTCTGATACATCAGCTCACAGACGCAGCCTTGTGCTGCCTGTCATCAGCCCTGGAGTGATGAGAGGAAAGAGCGCCATCTACTTTACCCACCCAAAGAGAGCAAGACCAATTGTGCTCTCTCATTGCTCCGGCAGCTGATGGCAAACCAGCGTTCTCCCGACCATAGTGGCAGCGCCTTAGTCTGCTGGACTACTCAACACCCCTGAAATGAGCTTTTATTTTTCTGTTCCACCTTAAGTGCCACAGCCTCTGCTGTCTAGCTAGCTACTGAGACAAACAATTTGCAATACACAAGACATTAAGCAAACGCATTAAACTATGGCAATGTTGCGTGTTCTGCCATCAGATGAAAAAAAAAAAAGAGAATGTACTTTATTAGTAGTTATGATTAATACTTCACAGCAATTAGGGCTGCACAATATTGAAAAAAATACATTGTAAATAAAAATATATAAAAAAAAAAAAATTACATTACAAATGTTTTTTTTCCGATGATTTATATCGCGATATTAAACAATGCAGGGCCCATGACGTCACCAGCCCCGCTCTCAAAGTCAGCGCCGAGCTCTCAAAACCCGAGCAAAACAGCAAAACAACAGAAATTGGCCCCTTAAGCAGCTATTTAAATGTCTTTAAAAGATAAATAAGAGCGTTTTTCTGGGATTAAAAGCGTGAATTCAGCTGTAACTAGAAATATCTGTGCAAAACTGTGCTGGAATTAGGTGCACAGCTTTCCACACGTGTGTTTACAAGCATGTGCCCAACCATGTGGCCTGCAGAAGCTAATGTAAAAAGGCCTCTTGTTTCCACCTTTCTTATGCTCTCAAAAGCAACAGGTGTAAGTAAAATAGTTTATAAGCCCAGCTGTGATGAACAAGTATTCTAGACCTACTGTTATGCAAAGAGTAATTTTATTAATCACAAGTTTGCGGCTAACGCTAGTATTAGTTTGTATTAGTATTGCTTCCTGTGTTACAGGTTTTATATTTGTTGCAGTTTTATCCTGGAACTTTCAAATCACGCATGAAGATGGTCAATAAAGGAGCAAGGCGCTCACTTCCTGGCTCGTGAAAACTGAATACTGTGAAAACTTTTCCAGGTGACTCTACCTAATGAAGACACTGAGATTAAAACACCAAGAGTGTGCAGATCTGTCCTCAAAGATACAAATACAGCTATTAATCTAAAGTATAAAACATTTTCTGGTTTGTTTAACACTTTTTTGTTTACAGAATAATTCAGCCCGTGTTTCTGTATAACCGTACACTAAGCCAAGGTTAGCTTATTTAGCAGTTAACACCATAGTTGTAATTCCAACCATAAATAGTAAAAAAAATAAATTAAAAAAAAGTAACAATACTAAAAGAACTAAAAATAATAAATGGTACTATTATTGTATGTCTAGGTGTATATGTCTCCATTTTACATGTTTATTTACAGCCTGAGAGGAACAAACAGTGATGTTTACAGAGGGCTAGCATTAGCGTTTCCTCTGTTTACCATCTTCAGAGCTTTGCTGCCCATTCAGATTTCAGTACAGACAAAGCAGTATAACACAACTGTTCAAGAACACAAGTTAACATTTAAACGTTTATCAAAACTGATTAAGGAAGAGGATATTAGCGAGTTTGATAGAACATTGACTGGTAGCAACATAAGCAAAGCATCTCTGGCTGTAAATTAAAGAAGCACACGTCAGATACCAAACATGGCCTTGGCTGATGTCAGTGTCAGTTATGTTCATTTGATTTTTATTTTTTTTTATCAAACTGTTTCTTTAAAAAGTTAAATAGAAAGTATGAACACAATGCAAATAGTAATAAATAATAAGCTAATTTTTACTTTATGAAGGTGTGTTGTGGAGCGCTCACACTGCACATTTAAATTGTTTTGTCATGTACAAACAACGCCTGTGATTTATATGCTCACACTGTACGGTCCAAAAGACACATACATTAACTCGCACATGGCTGAGACGAATCGGGCTCTACGATCCTCTTTTATATAGGGGTAGACTATAGGGGTGTAACGGCACAGAAAATGTACGTTTTCGGTATGGTTGGTGGAAAAAATAAAGAGGCTGGGATTTTTGTATAGCCTCAAATTTATTTACTTAATAATAACATTGAATCTTCATTAAAATCACGTTTTGTTTTTTGAGATGTAACGAGGCTCAAGTTAAAATTTTTTTTTTATCAGATTTAGAACAAAAGTAAAAGATCCAACATATCATGATACTAATAATGCACTCCGAAGTATCTCCATATATTCAGAATTAATGTAAAATTAATGATACTGGACAGATATAATCTGTTTCTAGTAGATATATAACAGTATGATTTTTTCTTTCGCTGAAAACCCTGATGTGATAATTAGGGGTGAGTGATATGGCACAATATTTCAGGGTATAATATCGTTTACAATATTCAAAAATTTTGCTGATATTATGTACGATACAATATGGCACACCCATACTTAACTTTTGCCACTGTAAAAAAATGTTTTGGAAGAAATATCTACACTGATTTACTTGTGTCCTACTGCCTTCAGTAAAGATCGCATAAAAAACATCTTTTTGTAAAAGTGTACAAATATAACAAATCAAACCATTCTTGGATACTGTAATAACCAATAACAGTATCCAAAATTTAAACATTTTAGTACATTTATTTATTTATTTATTTAAAACAGTGGTTTATACAGGGTTCTTTAGCAAAAGCAGTAGTTCTATGTACAGCTTAAAGAACTGCATGCAAACATAAAATACATATATATATATATATATATATATATATATATATATATATATATATATATTTTTTTTTTTTTCCTTTAGTTATAGTCTTGTGCACTGATGAAAACTCTTGTAGATGATCCTACAGAGCAATAAAAAGTCTAAAATCCTTTTATCTGTATTATATACATCATCATATTAATGTACCTCCAAGTCCAGATCATCGTCCTCTCTCTGCAGCAGCGCAGAGTACCGGATCATACTGCTGTCTGTTCACCATCGCCAAACACACAATCTCACACACTGTCTCTATCCCAGCGGAGAGTGTTAACAGTGATGTGGATGGTAGTGGAGGATGTGTGTGTGTGTGTGTGTGAGAGAGAGAGAGTTAAAGGTTGCGAGACTCTCTTCCTCTCTCTCTCTCTGTTAAAAGGTTAATGAGTAAAGAGCCTGGCTCGCCCAAAGAAAAAGAGGTACATCACTCTTTCAGTAACCAAGCACACGCTGAAGAATCTCTCCAATGATTTCACACTGCTGCTGTCTCCACACTAATATACCACCACTTTCTCACACACACACACACACACACTTAGTTCTAGGGATGCACAATGATATCAACATTATATCGTATCGGCCAACAACTGCTTCAGGACCTAGATATTTTAAAAATGATACCTGCTGATGTTTTTTTTTTTTTTAATGCACGCCATAAAAAGAACCAAGTAATGCTGACCGTGCTACAATAATTGACAAACACAAGCCACACTACTTTAAAATCCACTAATTTAGCAAATATTTATTTCATTTGATTAGTTTCAATAGATATATTGTTTCATTTAATTTATTCAATTAAAAAGAGGGTTTAAAGGTGTGAACCAGTTAGATAACCACTAACTGCGGCTGGCTATGCTGTTAACTTTGTCTGGGTAGCACTGCTAACCACGGCTGGCTATGCTGCTAACTGTGGCTGGGTAGGACTGCTAACTGCGTCTAGGTTGCACTGCTAAATGTGGCTGGGTAGCACTGCTAACTGTGGCTGGGTAGCACTGCTAACTGTGGCTGGGTAGCACTGCTAAATGCATCTGGGTAGCACTGCTAACTGCGGCTGGGTAGCACTGCTAAATGCGGCTGGGTAGCACTGCTAACTGCTGCAGGATAGCACTGCTAACTGCTGCTGGGTAGCACTGCTAACCGCGGCTGGGTTGCACTGCTAAATCTGGCTGGGTAGCACTGCTAAATGTGGCTGGGTAGCACTGCTAACTGCAGCAGGATAGCACTGCTAACTGCAGCAGGATAGCACTGCTAACTGCAGCAGGATAGCACTGCTAAATGCATCTGGGTAGCACTGCTAAATGCATCTGGGTAGCACTGCTAACTGTGGCTGGGTAGCACTGCTAACTGCAGCAGGATAGCACTGCTAAATGCGGCTGGATAGCACTGCTAAATGCGGCTGGGTAGCACTCCTAACTGCTGCAGGATAGCACTGCTAACTGCTGCAGGATAGCACTGCTAACTGCTGCTGGGTAGCACTGCTAACCGCGGCTGGGTAGCACTGCTAAATGTGGCTGGGTAGCACTGCTAAATGTGGCTGGGTAGCACTGCTAAATGTGGCTGGGTAGCACTGCTAAATGTGGCTGGGTAGCACTGCTAACTGCGTCTTGGTAGCACTGCTAACTGCGGCTGGCTAGCACTCATAAGCGGTGTACTGAATTTAGCAGCAGGTTGTTCCCACAGTGGCAATGACAGGGACACTGTTTGCCCTGTTACAGTCAGAGGAGTATCAACAAGACATTAAAGCTGTAATTTAAAGGTAAAATGTAAGGTAAAAATTAATCCAACTGGCTGCAAGTCTGTAGGTGAATGTACTTTCCAGATCTATTAGCTTGTCTATTGATAATGCTAGTGTTCCTGCATCTGAACATGCTGAAGGTACTGGATCTCTTTTTAGTTCTACTGGATCTCAGATGCAAACTTGACCACAGTGGAGGAGAGCAGCCTCAGCCAGTATTAACAATTTTATTTAACCCTGCTGCCATTATTGGTGACTGGACTGACTGTCACTTTCAGCAGTTCTACAAAAATGTCCTACTCACACCATGTGTGTTATTGTTTTGGTTGCTCATGTCTGCCTCCCTAGGGGTTCTGTCTTGTGCTCTAATTGACTGCTGCATGCGTTTTCTCACTGACAATTGGTCAAACAGTTGAGAAATGTGGTGGTGGTGGTGGTGGTGGTATATAGGGTTGCACAATATACTCTGCAGAATCTGCCACTGCTGATGCATCTTTCTATATTATAGAGTTTAGATTTCCCGCCACTTTCTGTAACATAGGCTTTGTGACAATGTTGCACAAGTTAAAATATTACAATCACGCAGCTCTGAAACTGAGCAGTGTGTTTCACACTTAGGCTATATGCTTAAATAGAAAGATACAAAGTGTTTTATACTCTTAAACCTTGTTAACTACATTAAAGCAAAGGAAAGTCACAGTAAACAATTTTACTCTTCTTGGTCTATTTGGGTTTAATGATTGTGCAGTGCATAGCATTATTACCGTTTTTTGTGTTTTTGCACTCAATATAAAAAAGCTTATTTGTTTAAAAAGTATTCTATATTATTAAACCATGTTAAATTATATTAGATTAGAGGAAAGTCGTTCTTGTAGCATAAATTACCGAAATTTAAGCCTGTGATCATGGTTCCGTATGTTAATGTTTTAACCTTTCGGAGATCTATTTTTCATAAATATTTTTATTAAATAATAGTTCTATGCTTCTTTAGTGTTGCAATGTTAATTACCATCATTCTAAACATGTCTCGCTCATTCAAACATCATGAAAATGTTTCTTAAAAAGCTCAGTAGAAAATGAGAAGATGAGATCGCCCAGAGATGCACAAACTTTTACACAAGACAGTACAGCGTGCAACCAAATTTCTTAATAGTACAACCTTTATTTTTTTTCCAGTCGCACCAGCGTGACCAGCCGTCTCGTGTGGTTCAAGCTGCATATTCTGGTCTTAACCAATTAAAGCGAGTTAAGGGCGGAACCCCACTGTGATATAATTATATTTTAACATCACTCAGAATCCGACCAGTTCGTATTTTCAACATAATTAATTAAGAAAACAGTGATTAATTTAGCTTGGAAATACAGTTAGCATGGCCAGTTAGCCGTTAGCCATCTCCATTAACACCAGCAGCCTGTTAGCCTAGCTAGCATTGGACCGACAGCTGCATTCTGGTAATGTAAAGGTATTAAATACAGACTGGAGTAAACTATAGTAATAATCCACATATCCTATACAACCAAAGGCTCTATAAACTAACCAGCAGAAACACACCCATCTGCTGTTAAAAACAGTGATTAATTTAGTTCAGAAATACAGTTAGCATCACTATTTAGACATTAGCCATCCCCATTAACACCAGCAGTCTGTTAGCCTAGCTAGCACTGAGTCGTCAGCTGTAATCCAGCGTTGTAAATGTAATAAATAACTATCTCAAGTAAACTAAAGTCATAATCCACAATAAATATCAAACAACAGATCCAACCCACTCTAACCAGCACTAAAAAAATCAATCTGTTATTAAAAAACACTGATTAATACAGCTAGGAAACACAGTTAGCCGTTAGCCATTGCAGCTAATCCACTATCCACTTTGTGTCATAATAAAAGTCATCAGAACAATACAGAAAAACAATTTTATTTTATTTTGACTTTACTAAGTACAGTTTTGATCAAAATATGGTCAAATATGTGATAGTGTGACTTGTGTGGTTTGGAGGAACCTCATTTGAATAGTAGGCTGTGGTGGGAATGATGGAGTTCTGCAACAGAAGTGAGATCTCAATGGGTTTAGTTTTATTTTCTTTACAAAAATAATAAGCAGTACCCTGACATATTAACACTTTTTTGCTCAGGGTTGACTGGAAGAAGTGTCTAGATCTACCACTAGCAAGACAGAACAATAAGACATACGAGTCCCTCGAGCTCATCAGCTCGGTAAACAGAGTAAATCAGAGTAGAAATTCATCCAGCCTCTCACGTCCCCGGGGCCAACCCCCAAATGTCCCATTTTCCCCCTTATATACCCCTTTAGACTCCCCAGACTAAACCAAAGGGATATACCCCTGGGTAAACCCGACCAAAACAAAAAGCAACATATAACGCAATTAACTATTTACATAACTGGTTATTTAGAGATTATACTCCTAGGACTGAAAAGGTAAGTATATAAAAACAAGAGACAATGCAATATGCTAACATTTCTTTTCTTCTTTTTTTACAGGTCACCTGAAACCCCCCTGCACCAGAGATTTCCCCAAGCCCACTCAAGGCTACAAAGCTGGGTGGCCCGCGCGCTGCCACTCCCAAAGGGACACATGTAAGTATCATAAGTAGGGGTGTGCCATATCATATCGTACACGATAATATCGCCAAAAGTTTTTAATATCGTGAATGATATTTTACCCTGAAATATCGTGCCATATCACCCACCCCTAATTATCACATCAGGGTACTACTTTTTTGCTGTTTTTAGCAAAAGAAAAATTCCCACTGTTCTCATTTCCCATTATATATCTACTAGAAACAGATTCTGTCCAGTATCATTTATTTTTTTATTTAATACTGGATATATAGAGATATGTAGAGAGCATTATTAGTGCCATGGCATTCTGGATCATTGACTTCTGTTACAAATCTGATTTATTGTATTTTTTAATATCTCAGTTAGGGGTGTGCCATATCATATCATATGCAATAAGAACATTTAATATTCATTTTGGTGCAGTAGTGTATTCTTGAAATCATTTTTTAAATATCGTCAAGAGTATCGTTATCGCGATAATACCATGAAATATCGTGATATTATTTTAGGGCCATATCGCCCACCCCTAATCATAAGTGTTTAAGAGTCTTTGTATATGTAATATAAATATGTCTCATGTACTGGTGATGGGTGTGAGAAGCCTACCTTATCACAAAATATCAAAATTCTCTTAATAATTGTATCTAATTTTAAGCGTTTTAAGCAGGGCTGGTTTAGATTACTACTGCAGTGCAACACACTTCAACTATTAATGTAAAAATGTCGTAGAGTGTAGTTACTCCTTAAAACGTATCCGAGTAACCACTGACATGTGTGACTTCCTAAAAATTCCAAATTCTTTAAATAAAGGTGCACCAAACTGTATATAATTGGTCTTGGGTATTGAGCTATTAGATTCGTTTAAAGCCCTTAAAACAATTGCACTTTTTTACATTTTATTTTTATTTCATTTATTTTGAGAGCTTTACGCTTGAATTCTTCTCGAATTGTGCTTCAAATAAAAACATTTATGCTGACCCGATTGTTAGTCAATATTGCCTTGAAGGACAGTGCACGAAAAAAAAAGTCAACCTGTAAAACTGCTGTGTTAAACACAAGAAAAAAAAGTTAGTTAAAATGTTATTCTAGAGCCCTGCAGTAACAGACAGTTGAACACAGTGCTGATCACTCTAAACACTGCTGTACTGCCTTTAAGACATAACTACACACACACACACAGTTCCCACACAGCCTCACAGAAACAGCCTCATTTATCCTGACTCCTCTTTTATTAGGCCACTGATAAGATCTCTTTTTCCTTTACACACACAATACACACACACACACACACACACACACTGTATACACAAAACAAGGATCATGGTGGGTGATCATCTCCACTTTGCACTGTAACAGTTTGAGCACAAACTGCAGCTAAAGTGGCCCTAATCTGTTTACTTTAGTAGTTAATACTGACGGTGTGTTCTGTTCAGGACTGACAAAGTAGGCAGCCTTTTTAGGGAGCATGTGTGTTTCTGAGACAAAGGCTGTGTGCACTATGGCCCAATCCTATTTCACCCCTTGGCCCTACCACTTACCCCTCTGTTTTGTGTGTGCACGCCTAAGGGGTAGGGTGTCCCTAATCTTGTTAGGCTGGAGGGGTAGGGGAAGTGTTAGGGCTACATGACCCTTTAAACAGAGATTTTACAGAGGGCTATAAGAATCACTGGTGAGATGGAGACACAAGCAACCAAAGAAATCCACAGATTTTAGTATTTTCTCGTTAAAAATGATGATAACCACTATTATACCATAGTTTAATGTGTACTTTTACTGTTTTATGGCCATTTCTTCACTATTTGTCTGTCTTAATAGCTTGTTAAGTTTTCTCTTCCACCTTAAATGATGCAACAGATGACAGAAGCTGTAGTATTTAAGGTGGAACAGAATTAAAATGTTTTTGAAGACATACGACTTAGTGCTTCACTGCTTGACAAGGTCGTCTACGGACCACTGCTAGTAGCCTGGTAATGAAGCAGTGTTATTTATTTATTGTGATGTACCACTGGTTCCCAATTGTCTCAATTCGTAAGGGAAGGATTTCACCCCTTTTCCTTTTTAACAGAGTTACACTCAAAAACAAGGGGTAGGGGCACTAAAGAGAAATAGGATTTAACTGTTTAGAGGACAGTTCGTGTGAAATTAGCATTAGGAAGCACATTCACACTAAATTTAAGGTTTTCGAGATCAATTGCAAAAGGCCCAGATCAAATCAGAGGCAAATCAGCGTTTCCTTGGCGCTGGAGCTTGATCTACCATAAGGAACTGTTCAAAGATATGAACTAAAAGCTCAGAAGATGCTTCAAAGGCTCACTAGCAAGCTGAATATCTGGACTGTTGGGAAATCCCAGTCCAGTGGTGTGAAAAAGTGTTGTACCCAGGCTGTAACTTTCAGTGACTTGCCAATGAGAGTGCAATAAATGTTTCCTATACTTGGAATCAGTTTAGCATTAGCAACATCTTAGTGGCTCATAGTAAATGAGTAGTTGATATTTAATTGTATCTTAAAAGTAAAAAAGGCAAAGAAATATGTTAAAATAAGTAAGGAACATCACACACTTATAATGGGTGGGGCTGAACAACTGTAGGCTGACTGGGTGTGGCTAAAATGCTCTGTGCTGAAACAAAGTTACAATGCGGTAGGCTGAATGGCTGGCGATACATTATGTACATTAGACATTGGCGTAGGAACCGGGGGGATGGGTGGGGGACATGTCCCACCCAATATCAGAAACAGGTGAATTTTCACCCCCAAAAAATGATACTGCAGAACAGGGGCGTTGCCAGGAGCAAATAGTTTTGCTCAGCTCAGCTGTGTTATTAATGAGGAGACAGAACGCTGTGTAAATGTGAAATCTCTTAGCGCCAATCATGGAGCCGGTTCAGGGAGAAAGTTCCGCCTCTCAGAAGAAACAGCCAATCACCTCGCTGGTTTTGGATTGGCATAAATGTAAATATACAAATATATAACAAAATTGACATGCCGATATATAATAATAATAATAATAATAATAATAATAATAATAATAATAATAATGACATCTGTTTATATTATTTTAAACATTAGGTGATACCTCATCAGTTTTTGTCATAAATGAATATAATTCAGGCATTGCACGCATAATTTTTCTAATAACATTAAATGTAATGTGGAATAACATGTTTAGGTTGTAAAGTGACCTTTCATTGGATGTAACTAATAATAAACAGAAGTGAAATTGGTAATTAACAGAAGTTAATTACCAATATCAAACCCGCTCCTACGCCCTTGCATTAGTGACACTCTAAAAAAGCTTTATTCTGCCTTATTTCTACTTATCCATTGAGCAGTAGCCTTTTTACAGCAGGAAAAAAAATCACTTTATTTAGGAATGACAAAAATACGACTAGTAGGGATGTGTCATATTGTATCACCAAAAACTCTGAAACAATAAAAAAACTACATTCTTGAAAGCAGTCAATTTTATATTTGTTTTGATATTTAATGTATTCACTTTTAATTCTTTGTTTGCCATTTACATACACAAAAAAGTTTGCACTTTAGTTTTGTGGTAGATTCTTGCTGTTCCATTACTTAATTCTGTTTACAAAATAGACAAAATTAGATTTTCTTTAGGGCTGTCAACATTAAGGAATTAACACATGCAGTTAATCTGGAAACTTTAATGTGAAGTTTTTTACCCAAATTAAACATGACAAAATTCAATTACTTTCAATAAATTAACCATTATTCTTTATTTTGTTGCCGTATCATATTTTTGAAATAAAAACAAAATGTCAGTTTTTCATATCACTAAGAATATCATTATTGCAAAAATACACTGAAATATTGTGATTTTATTCCAGGGCCATAATCACCCAGCTCTAATGCATATGTCGACATCTTTAGACTATGAGACTTTTTCTCATGGTAAATTAAATCAAACAAATATATCATATTATATTGAATCATAACTTTCGTATTCTGCTATGTATTCCAGTGCTAGGTTCTTGGCCAATCACAGCCCTATTTAGCAAACAGGAAACGTCACCCCTTCATAATAAAAGTTTGATGAGGGCCATTCAGAGGAACCTCACAGCTGACTGGTTTCTGGTCTGAAGGGTGAAGTCCAGTTCAGAGTAAAAGGAAAACAGGAATCAGGCCAAAGCTGATAATAATACTGACAGAAGCCGGGTCTGATAAAACACACATAAATATAAATGAGCTGCTGAAACTGTGCCACAAACTGATAATCACACAATTATACTGCCCACAGCAACAGATCTATCACTGCTCCACTGCAGTTATATTCACTGTTGACACGTGCTGGGCAGGTGTGTGCATGAGAGTCAGTTCACCATAGTAACATTGTACAATACAAAATAGTAAGAGTGCGATTAGATCATGTGCAACAAGAATAAAAGGGTAAAATATTTCTCTTCAGGTGTTAAATGTGTCTCCATATCTGCTGACTAACATGTTACGTTAATTGCGTGGCTGCTGAGCTTTGTGGTCTGTATAGAACCTCCAAAGGGGGTCCAATTGCCAATTAAATGCAGGACCCTTCCCGTGCGGGGATTCTGACAATAGTTGTAAGGTCTGAAAAGAATGCGAGATCATACAGGAGAGAAGTTGTTGGGTTTATGGTAAAACCAGCTGCTGTACTTAAATACTATTCTGTATTTTACTGAATTCATAATCAGAGTAAAATTTGCTGATTACTTATAAATGATTAAATAAAATATTTTTAATCATATATTTCAACGTTGAAATATATAACAATACATATTGTTAAACTCTCGTCTCATTCTTGTGAACCCAATGTTGTGTCTCGTCTACTGAGATGAGTGTCTCGTCACACCCCTACAGCTCAACTAAAAAATTAGGAGTCCTCTGACAAACTAACTTGAAACACCTTTTCTACTACATCCATACAGTCATACAGTCTGCAAATTGTTTTGGTACTGGTTAGTCTTTTTTTATTATTCATTAAAATTTACATGCTGGAAAACTGCAAAGCGTATGGTACATTTTATGATATATTTTATGGTAGGGACGCCCCAAATATTCAGCAACCGAAAGTACTCGTCCAAAAAAATAAGGAAATAAACACTTGAACCTGTGAAAACACGCACAGAGACTTCAGCCCGTCATCAACTATCAGCAAGTAATCCAGCTGAAGATAAGACAATGCAAGTTGCACCATTCGTACAAAGTTTAATTTAAAGTGCTTTTTTTTAGCTCAGAAAAAAAGTTAGCATTGCCGTTTTAGAGCCTTTTTTTTTTTTTGCACTGTTTTTTTTAATGCACTGTTTTTGTTAGCATCGCTGCTTTTAACCCAACTGAGCCGGCCTGGCCTGAAGACTCCTGAAGCCTACAAAAGCAGATTAGCCAGAGTGTTAACAACTAGACTGTGAACGCTAAACTGGATTACATGTTGATACTAACGACACTGGTGCTGGTTACATAGTGTAAGCTCTGCTGTTTGCCAGGATATGTTCATGTATCAGGTCTATATTTTACTCTGGTCTTCACTTATGAAGCTCAGATAGGCAGCAGGTATCTCCAGGCTCCATGCAGGTCTATAAAAGCGGTCTAGCTGACTCAGCCAGGTTTAACCCCTGATGCTTACGGCCGGCCTTCACAGCGTTGTAGGCGGTTTATCTACAGAGTCGTGGGCGGTTTCTCCACAGTACATGTTGTGGTACAGTACATGTTTAGACCCAACATTGTTTTTCAGAGCTGAAGAAATCACTGATTGTTGAGAATAGGTTGATGGC
The DNA here is from genome assembly GCF_023375975.1 of Astyanax mexicanus. Taxonomy (NCBI): domain Eukaryota; kingdom Metazoa; phylum Chordata; class Actinopteri; order Characiformes; family Acestrorhamphidae; genus Astyanax; species Astyanax mexicanus. The sequence goes on along the minus strand of NC_064416.1, from coordinate 44,566,268 downwards.
AGTGTGCTGGTTAGAGTGGGTAGCTTCTGCTGTTTGATTTATACTCTGTGTGCTGTGTGTAGTTCATGCTGGTTCTCAGTTATGAAGTTCAGAACATAAGCATGCAGCCGCCAGCTCAGTGTGAGCCTTCTGTGGGTTGTGAGTGATAATAAAATATTAAAAATGTGCTTAAAAAACACAATATATAACATTACTGAAACATTTTCTATAAATTCTGATATTTTAGTGCATTCATATTTTATTGTTTTTCAAATATTTAGGCCGTATTTTTCATGCTATAAGGTGCACTATCAATGAACGTCTATTTTCTGGTCTATTTTCATTCATAGGATGCACCGGATTATAAGGCGCATTAAGCGACGCTAGTGAGAATGCCTTAGTAAACAAAACTCTAATTCCAAGTAGCACTAATTAAAACTAGCGCTGAATGTTAATCTACACACATTCCTCTCCTGAAACCTTTTATTTGGGAGAGTCAAGCCCTTCTGTTTATTTACAGTTAGCTTAGATTTCCCATATTTTGTTGAAGGATGAGCACTAGCCACAGTTAGCAAGCGCTTAGCCAGTCCAGGTTATCAGCGCTAGTCTGAGGAACCCTGAGTGTTGAGGTAAGCCATAGTGCTGTCAGATAGCGTTTCGTGCCATATAGTTTGTTTTAACACAGTAAACACACAGACTACAGTCCAATATACTCACCTGAACGGCAAAAGAGCAAGTGCTGCAGTTAGCGGCTAATGCTAATTCTCCCATATTAAACTTCTTTATAGCGCTGCACTTTAGCGGAGTGGCTTTACTGCGGCTTTACCTAACTGAGAGAATTCATACATATGTTGCACCGGATTATAAGACTCACTAATGACTTTTGGGAAAATGAAAGGATTTTACGTGCTGGTCAGAAAAATACGGTAAATATTTTAAATTCAATAAATAACATAAAAGCCTAATGAATCAGATTGAGTGCTAGACCTGTCAATAAATTACCCCAGAATTTATTGCGAAAACGTTTATTGCAATTTTTAAATATTTTTATTATTATAATATGTGTGTGTGTGTGAGGGAGGGGGGGGGATACATTTTTCTACATTGTAGACTGATATTAGTCATCTAAAAAGTGTTTTATATTTTAGATCCTTCAAAATAGAACGTCTTGCTTAGATTACAGCTTTATACATCTTGGCTGTATTTGCTTAGTCAGTTTAATGAGGTAAAATAACTTGGAATGGCTTTCAGTTAACAGCTGTGCTGAACTCGTCAAGAGTTAACTACTTGAGTTTCTTGCATGATAATGTGTTTGAGAGCATCAGTTGTAAAGTTGTGAAGAGGTAGAGCTGGTATACTTGACTGAATGAACACTAAAAACCAGCACTCACACTTAAGTCTGTTTTCTTGCCACAAACCTTGTTGTAATAAACTGTACAGAGGATCTGGCTCTCATCCCACCGCCTCCTTTAAACTACTGTCAGTCATCAACACAACACATCCCATCACAATAAAGCAGACAGAGAGTGGGACGGACTGAGGCTATGGACACAAATACAATCAGACGGCTGGGCTTTTTAATATTTTTTTTTTTGTTTATGAACTGTGTGAAGTGTGAAGGTTTGTGAAGCTTTGTGCCAGAAAGTGTAATCAATCAACTGTTCTTCACTCAGAGCTGTTGAGTAATCGTGATGCTGTAACCTACAGGAACTCAGCCTGGCTCTGAGGTTCTTTACCTCACTTCCACTAGCCTCCAGTAATTTCCCCAACATCCGTATCTCCTGATACCCACCCAGAATCTGCTACTGCTGTATACAACACTTATATAAACTATTCTGCTTTACTCAGTCACACACACTTACTAATAACAGACCGTTTCTCTTCTTTTACTGGAATTAATTTTAATTTAATTGATTTTAATAATGTACAGCCAGTATGGTGGCAGACAATGGGATAAGTCTTCACACACTTACAGAACTACAACTAAATACATTTTATATTAAGTGGAAGTTCTAATAACATTAATATTCGTAATTTAGATCTAATAACATTAATAGCCAATATATCATTCTAAGAATATTAATATTCATGATGTACCACACAGAGACAAAGACATACACGCACAGAGGCGCACAGAGTCTCACAGAGGTTCACACGGGTTCACAGATACACATTCACACACAAACACATACACACGCACAGATATGTACAGCCGTGCACAGATGCACACATGCACAGAGATGCTCAGAGGCACACACACACACACACACACACACACACACACACACACACACACACACACACACACACACACACACACAAACACACAAACACACAAACACACAAACACACAAACACACAAACACACAAACACACACACAAACACACAAACACACAAACACACACACACACACACACACACACACACACACACACACACACACACACACACACACACACACACACACACACACACACACACACACACACACACACACACACACACACACACACACACACACACACACACACACAGAGACACAGACACAGAAAGAGACACTCACGCACAGAGACACTCACGCTCAGAGGTGCACACAAGCACTGAGATTCACAGCGGTACACACACACGCAAACAGAGGTGCACACCAGTGTTGTAAGATTAAAGTATGTTAAACGTTCACCATTACATTTCTTTAGACATATTTAACCTGTAACAAGCAGCAGCAGGACAGAAGCTGTAATAGATTACATATTTCCACTCAGAACTCAGAACCAACTGGAGCTCCGGAACAGAAGTGATTTAAAACTCATTACTGACACAATTATGATTATACATGTATATACAATTATGTTACAGATTATTTAACAGTTCTAACAACATAAATATCCTAAATAAAGTTCTAATAATATTAAGATTTAAGTAATTCAATTCATATCATTAAAGTGGAGTTTTTTTAAAAGCAAGACAAAAAAATAACCTTTTAGTGAAATGGGGGAAAAAAGCGGCACAGACAATTACACATAATCAGATCGATAAATATTAATAACATTTTGCCAAAATTATTGATAAAGTACCTAAATATATCATTTGTTTTAAATCTGCAATGTCTGTTATATTTTATGTTGTTATCTTTAAATTTTGTATAAATACATACATTTAAATCTAAAAACTAACACTTCTGTGTTATTTGTGGCAAACTCTTATCTGTATGATGTTTATAAACCCTTTATGCACTTAGATTACAGATTAATTAACAAATCTCAAATGTGGTTTGAGTCAAAATGAAGTGAAAGTTTATTCACTAGTCACATTAAAAAAGGAGACAGGAAGAGAGACAAACATATAAAAATACTTTACTAATACTAATACTAAATTGTTCTTTAGAAAATTTAATCAGAATAATTGAAAACCCAAATTAACTTCAGCCTAAAACACAATACTATGTTGTAGCCTAGTTAGAGGGACAGACAGTCGAATCAGGACATCCCCGGTGTTCAGTCTCAGTGATTTGTCTGTATCACTACCTACATTTAGGGGTGAAGCGATTACTTGAGTAAATAGAGTTACTCAATTACAAAAAATGATGGGGTACTTTTTTGTGTCTCAAGGAATTAATTAAAAAAACTCATCAGACCCCTGTATTTCGCGCTGGCTACTTTTAATGTGGCACACCCACGAACAGTAAGAAGGAGGAAAAGGCGGAGGTTTTTAGTTGAGAAGCGGGAATATGGAAGCGGCGAGGGAAAAGAGATACAATTTAAGAGAAAAAAAAAGCATTTTAGGATTGACAGCAAGAACAACACAGTGACATGTATTCAGTGCAACCCGGTCTTTACCTACCACAGCAGCATGTCTTTAATGCTGCATCTTAAAATTATAACTTATCTAATTGGTAATTTATTATTAAGTAAAATGTCTCTTGTGTATGTGTAATTGCTCTTTAACCAAGCAAATAAGTTTTTAGCAGCGTACTAGAGGTGTGCTATATCATATTGTATGCGATAATATTGCCAACTTTTTTAAATATTTTTGAATTTTTTATCCTACCTCTAATTATCACATCAGGGCACAATTTTTTTTTTACTGTTTTTAGCAAAAGGAAAAATCACACTGTTCTCATTTCCCATTATATCTTTTACTACAGACAGAGTAAATCTGTTCAGTATCATTTATTTTACTTCAGTTCTGGATATATATGGAGATATTTGGAGTGCATTATTATTAGTATCATCACATTCTGGATCATTGACTTCTGTTACAAATCTGATACAATTCTTGTATTTTTTTTATATTGCAGTTAGGGGTGTGCCATATATTGTATGCGATATTAAATTTGTTTTTATTTTGTTGCAGTTTAATCTTGAAATATTTGTTTTAATTGATCGTTTTGTCATATCGGCAATAATATCGTTATTGCAAAAATACCATGAAATATCGTGATATTATTTTAGGGCCATATCACCCACCTCTATAGCATACTTAATTACAAAAATAATCGATAGCTGCAGCCCTATCTATATTACTAAAACTCCAGTACTGTAGATTCCTGAGTTTTGTGAATTGGAGTTGGGGAGAGATTCCACACTGCTGGATCTGAACCAGCTGGCAGGAGTGTCTCGATACAGTATTACAGGATAACATAACCCCCATAACCCCCCGCTACACTACAACACAGATCTCAGCCGCAGAGGGGTGGATTACAACACACACACACACACACACACACACACTTCTAGCATACATCACCTGCAGTCTCATTCTCAAAATCACACACTGACCTCTACTGTGTCCATTCCTCCCTCTCTCACCCGTATGGGCATTAGAATAAGCTGAGGCATGTGACACTCTTAAGTTACTGTGTGAGGAAAAATCTTTCCCACCGTCCCCCATAACAGGCAACCCAGAGAGAGAGAGACCTGCACAGTTTTAGTGCTGAGAGCTAACAAGTAATGGAAACAAACACCTAGGGTTAGGCAGTACAATAGTAATACCGTATACACATATAACTGTGTATTAATACTATATAATACACATATAGTATTAATACACAGTTTGGTGGTTAAGTACAGTCATTCACTTTATTGCACAGTTTAACACTCAAGTTTAACCAAGTTCTTAATAAAGTGAAATAATCATACTTGTCATCAACTGTGTATTAATACTATATGTGTGCTAGATGCTATGCTAAACTTTGTGCTATACTATGTATTAAACTGTGTGCCAGTCTTAGTGCTAAACCCTGCATATTAAATTTAAAATGTATAATGCTAATGCTGTATAAGCGTACTGAAGCGTGTATCAAAATACTTACATGTGCTACACTACAATGTAAAGGTTTTAAAACCTGAACCGTTAAACTACACAGACTCTCGAGGCGTCTGGTGGCGTAATCCCTCCACTGACCTGCAGCCACAGCATCCCTTTAAACGGCTGCCCGGCAGTAATGAGGGGTTCTACAGGGCTCAGTGAGTAAACCCTTTCATCACAAAGCAGTGTTTATTGCTGCACTGAAATCCCACTTTAATGCCAATAAAGCAGGTTTTCAGCCATGAGATCATCACACTGCTGCCGGTGGAGCTCATGGAGCTTCATCCCGGTTTGTTTACAGAGGACTACCATCTTTTTTCATATAGCGTTACTGCACAAAGACTCAGTACTCAGTGCTCAGACTATACTCGGAGTATTCCCTTTATAGTCTCAGACCGAACCCACAATACTCCCCTCAGACCGAACCCACAATACTCCCCTCAGGCCGAACCTACAATACCCCCCTCAGGCCAAACTTACAATACTCTGCTCAGACTACGCTCAGAGTATTCCCTTTACAGTCGTAGGCCGAACCCACAATACTCCCCTCAGGTCGAACCCACAATGCTCCCCTCAGGTCGAACCCACAATACTCTCCTCAGACTGAACCCACAATACTCCCCTCAGGCCGAACCCACAATACTCCCCTCAGGCCGAACCCACAATACTCCCCTCAGGCCGAACCCACAATACTCCCCTCAGGCCGAACCCACAATACTCCCCTCAGGTCGAACCCACAATACTCCCCTCAGGTCGAACCCACAATACTCCCCTCAGGTCGAACCCACAATACTCCCCTCAGGCCGAACCCACAATAATCCCCTCAGGCCGAACCCACAATACTCCCCTCAGGTCGAACCCACAATAATCTTCTTAGGCCGAACTTACAATACTACCCTCGGGCTGAACTTACAATACTCTGCACAGACTAAGCCCAGAGTATTCCCTTCACAGTCTCAGACTAAACCCACAATACTCCCTTCAGGCCAAACCCACAATACTCTGCTCAGACTATGCTCAGAGTGTTCCCTTCACAGTCTCAGACTGAACTCCCAATACTCCCCTTGGGCCGAACTCACAATACTCTGCACAGACTAAGCTCAGAGTATTCCCTTCACAGTCTCAGACTAAACCCACAATATTCCCCTCAGGCCGAACCCACAATACTCCCTTCAGGCCGAACTCACAATACTCTGCTCAGACTACACTCACAATACTCAGACTACACCAGACTACACTCATATGGCAGAATACCTTCTGTCTTCATACACCACCCAGCATGAATGCACTTAAAGTACAGACTGCTCCCAGAAAGCACTCAGACATATCTATTTTACATTCGAATTTAACAAATTAGAACATACTTTAGCTTTTTTTTTAGAACACCTAGGTTATTCTGTAATGCACAGTATTCAACTTAATATAATAAGATTACATATGTGTGCAAAGTTTGGAAATAAATTATGTTTTTCCTCGGAAATAAATGAACAAATCTTTCACAGAATACAAACTTTAAAACAGCAATGAATTGGAAAAAAAGTGTAAACAAAGATTAACTTCTTAGCAACAACTCATTAATAATATATCTTGCCTGAAATGCCTTAGCAACCACCTGTTAACGTCCCAGCAACCACATTACAACTGCTTACCAAAACTAGTTACCTAGTTCTGAACTGCTTCGGCTGTGCAATCACTTTTACTAATTAATATCAATTATAAAAGAAATTCACTTTTCCCATTGACTAGTAACGCATCCCTTCCCACCTCTGAACACGGAAATGGTTATACAAATAAAGAGCCCTTATAAAAAAGCAAGTACAGAAATTATAGATCTGCTTATTAAGCTTTTAGCCTCAATGCACTTAACAGATGCTGATAACAGACACATCAAAATAAGCCATTTTAGCTGAATCTCTGCAGTGCTGACTGTGTGGTGTGGATGCTGTAGGCGGGCTACTTCATTAGATCACTTAAACTAAAACCCCCAAAGGCTTTTAAAGTTAAAGGCCATCATTTGTACACAATGCCATATTGAACAGGAAGTCAGAGTAATGTCAACATAATTAAAGCTGAGATGTTTTGGGCATATGATGCTAGTCAGAACACGCAGGATTCAGTCCTCTGGACCACAAAACACAATTACAACGGTCATGAGCTAAAGTGTGTGCTAGCCGGAGCGCTAACGCTGCCATAATGTGTTACAGTGTGTTAATGATGTGCTAAGTTCCGTGCTAAAGCGTTTTTTTACTAAAGTAACTGGAGCATGTATGCTAAACCGTGTGCTACATCTGAGAAAGCATGCAACAGTGCACACACAAATTCACACCAAGCATATTAACATATGTGCTGATGGCTGTATTAATAGCACTAGAGTGTGCTGAAACATGTGCTACTCCCTCTGAGCTGATATGTTAGTGCACTAAAGCTTCAGTTAACATTAATGTAATGTTTGAATTTATGTTTCTGGTATAGTGTATTGTAATCTGTTTATTAAAGCATATAAATACTTCTCATATAAATGAGTGTGTGCTTGTGTACACTTAAACAAAAGCATATGCTTTTAAGCGCTGAATCGTTTATTAAACTTAATAGTAAAGCATGTGCTATAGCATGTTCTTGAAGCAACGCAAGTGCTAAAGTGTACTGCATGTTAAAACATGACAAACTGTGTGTTAGTGTGGAAAAACATGCTACAATCTGTGTGTATAAACTATAATGTTATATGTTTAGTATATGTAACAAAGTAAAAGTGCTGAACTGTATATTAATATACATATTAAATTGTGTGCTGTGGGTGTGCCGTTTATTGCATGCAATAATATCAAATTTATATCAAAATGTTCACAATAAAAAAAAAAATAACAACATATTATTCTTGAAATTGTTTTTTATGAACTTTAGTTTTGTGTTAGAATTTTGATGTAACATTGTTTTATATATTTGTTCCATTACCCTATTGTTATTTTATACAAAATCAAAGTCCTGGAGAGTTACTGTTAAGGACATAAAAATCTCTAAACGTTTGTCTATGTTTCTATTCAATGTCATATCGGCAAGCATATCAATATTGTGCTATTGTGTACCCCTACTATGTGCTACAGTGTTCTAAAACACAGAGTAAAAGGCACTAGTAGGTTAAATAACTAATTAACGTATGCTAAAATGTATGCTAAAACATCTCATTTATAACTCAACGCATCAAACACAGTCACACATCTGCAGGTTCATAAAAGTTATATTACTTATACCAGTGCATCTTAAAAATTTGAATATCACTGTAAAGTTACTTTATTTCAGTGTTGATGATTATGGATTACAGCCGATGAAAATTAAAATATTATATAAAGACCAATTGGTACTTTTGGCAGTGTGGGCAGTGTTCCAAGTCCTGCTGGAAAATGAAATCTGCATCTCCTTAAAAGCACGAAGTGATTTTTCGATGACATTCACACTTTGAACTGAATTACTAAAATAATGTAACTTTTTAATGATATCTTTTTTTTGAGATCCATTAGTGTCAGTGTGAGGTGTTTGCGTGTCATATGGACACGAACTAAGAACAAAATGTAGAAATCTTCAAGTTAAACTCTGAATGATTGTCTCCACTGTTAAATTTTAATGTGTAATGGAAAACAGAGCGTGGGAAAGGGAGGCAATCACTCTATGCAGCTTCTACAGCACAAACAGAACTTTTTAAATAAAAGTCACTTATAAACATGAAAATACAACCGTGTAAAAATACAAGTCACTGGTGGTACAGTAGACCAAGGCATAGTCACCACAACACAAGCATCACTGGTTTAAATCTCGAATCATGCTGCTTGCCATCATGTCCATCAGCAACCAGAGCCTGAGAGAGCACAATTGGCCTTTACTTTTTTTTGTACAGTACCAGTTAAAAGTTGGAAAACACCTTAATTCACTTTCTTTTATATATAAGTCATCCAAACTTTATGAAAAAAAAAAATATTATTAATTAAACAACAAAAGTGTTAAACACAGAAGAGGTAGAGTTGGTATACAGTGAATAGCCCTATTTAAGTAATGTTCTAATCCATATTATGACAAGAACTACTCAACTAAATAAAGAACTTAAAAGAATTTAAAAACTTTGGAAGTATTCAAAGACCATCAAAAACGTTATAATAAAACTGGCTCTCATCAAGACCACTCCAAAAAATGAGTTACCAGCTTCAGAAACCACAAGTTAACAGATTAACCCCAGATAAGAGCACCTTAATGCTACTTAAGGTATTTTGGTTTGTTTAACACTTTTCAGTTACTACAAGATTCATTATGTGTTACTTCATACTTCGTCTGGTTAATATTCATTTACAATGTAGGAATTAAAGAAAAACTCTGAATGAAAAGATATGTCTAAGCTTTTGACTGGCATTGACGTAAATATGTGTGTAATGTGTGTAAATGTATGGGTATACTACACACTGTATTTTTCGTAGTATAAGGCGCATTTAAAATCCTTTAATTTCCCCAAAAATCGACAGTGCGCCTTTTAATCTGGTGCGCCTTATGTATGAATTCTAACAGTCAGGTATTAAGGAGCAGTAAAGCCACTCTGCTGAAGGACAGAGTTACACAGGAGTTTCAGTAAAGTTTCTCCAGCAACAAGGCTGGAGCATTATTAGCATTAGCCGCTTAATGCAGCATAACGAGTGTACAGGACTGTAGTCTGCATGTTTAGCGCGTTAAAACAAGCTACGTGAGACTGATAGCGCTCTGGCTTACGGGAACACTGAGGGTTCCTCAGTGTTGGGCATTTACTAGCGCTAAGAGCTGCTAACCGCGTTAAAATATTGGAAATATAAGCTTATATATAAACTGTAAATAAACGTAAGTGCTTTAGTCACTCAAATAAACAGTTTTAGATGGGAAATCTGTGTAGATTAACATCCAGCATTTGTTTAAAGTGTTACCAAACTGAAAGAACTGAACATCTGCTGCTAACAACTGACAGCATCCAATCACAAACTGCACTTTCTCTCTCTTCTCTTCTCTCTTCTCTCTTTTTGTCCCGCAGGCACACCCAGTGTAGTAGTTCTGTAGTTGTCAGAGAGGTGAATGGAGTCTTTCAGCACGCTCTCACACAGTCAGCTAAATCAGGTACGCGGTTCACAGAAAGAGAAGACTATAGAGGAGCACAGCTCATCACCTGTCCCCCCCCACTGACCCACGCTCACGAACACCACCATCCAACCATCAAACACTCTCCTACCGACTTCACACACAAAAAAACTAACCAACTAGCAGTTCCCAGATGAGGAGCTGCGGGGTAATAACCTGTCGGACAGTCTCAGGAGGGAGCATGAGGGTGGGCGGCATGCTCTGATCTGCACAGTCGGAAGAAGTCATGGAAATGTGGAAGGATTAAAGGCCGTGTAATGATTTACAGCACCGTCCTGAAGGATCAGGGTCCTGCCAGCACACCTTCAACCTGGCACACGTGAAGAAAAGAGAGAAAGTAGCAGCATATACACACACAGTCACGCATGCCTGAGCAAAATTCTTCAAGAGAGCAGAATGTTAATATTAAGAGACGTTATTCCGTCTTTGTAGACTGAAACTTGAAGTAAGTAACACAATGTAAATCATTGTAGCAAGCAGATCATTTACACTTTAAAGCATAAAGATAAGTTATTATGACATAATAAAATACAGCAGATGATAATAGACTGTTCAGTATTAATTGGGGTGTGTCATATCGCATTGTACGCAATAATATCCGCAACATTTTTGAATATCCTTATTGCAAAATTACTCTTATGTGATATTATTTTAGAGTCATATGGACCATTAGTAGCAAAAAAATAAATAATAATAATTCACACTGTTCTCATTTTTTCTATTAATTATCATGACATCTTTGATCATTGACTTACTTACGTACTCACTGTTATACTCTGGTGAAAAGCTTAATTAAGACTGTGCCCCATCATATCGTACACAATATTATCGCCTATTTGAGTGCAGTCTCAAAGACCATCAAACGTTATGATGAAACTGACCCTCATTAGGACCTCCCCAGGAAAAAGAAAGAGCAAGAGTTACCTCTGTTGCACAGGATACGTTAATTGACATCTGTTACAATCTAATTCAGTTCAAAATGTGAAACTCATATTATATAGATGTATTACACACCGAGTGATCTATTCTTACAGCCAATGAAAACAAAAAATCTATGTCTCAGAAAATTGTTATATTATATAAGACCAATTTGTTCTTTTGTCAGTGTGGGCAGTGTGCCAAGTCCTGCTGGAAAATGAAATCCTCATCTCCAAAAAAAAAAAAAGTTGTCAGCAGAGGAAAGCATGAAGTGCTGTAAGATTTTGTGGGAAAACTAAACTGCACAGACTTTAGACTTGATAATAAAACACAGTGGATCAACACCAGCAGATGAGACACATGTCTCTCCAAACCATCACTGATCATCAGTAAATTTTACTTTTTTTTTGAAAATCAAGAAATCAGAGTCTGGAGGAAAAGTGGTTAGACACACAGTTCAAGCTGCTTGAGGTCTAGTGTGAAGTTTCCACAATCAGTGATGGTTTGGAGAGACATGTCATTTCATTTTCCAGCAGGACTTGGCACACTGCCCACACTGCCAAAAGTACCAATTGGTCTTATATAATATTCTAATTTTCTAAGAAACAGATTTTTTTCATCAACAATAAAAGAAATAAACGTGTAAAATAGATCTATATTGTACGTGTAAAATATCTATATAATATATGAGTTACATGAGACACATAAAAGGCATATAAAGTCTGTGAGTAACACAGTGTGTGAGACACTGCCCCATAACACACTTATAAAAAATAGCTATAATCTTCATGTAATCATGTTTCAAAATGTTATTGTTCACTTCTCAATTACAGCCTTTCACAGCCCTCATAAACCAGCAATCTTCAGCACAGTAACCTCAGGATAAAGCTACTACCGACTTCCATACGCATGTTTACATCACTGAACAAGCAGCACGAGCTGTCAACCGAACTAAACAAAAGCACTAACTAGCGAACCTGCATCGAAGAAGACATTAAAGCGGTTAAAACGAGAGAAATTAAGAGAAAGGTTCAGGTTTACCCCTAAAAAGGCTAAAAGATACATGGCTCAGCATTCATGCACACAGAACAGCACATCTGGCTGACTTCGAAGTTCGAATTATTCCGTTCCACCTTAAATGTCAAATCACTTCCATAGACTTACATTCTAGCGTCCACGGGGTTTCGGTTCATCTACAGTGGTATTTAAGGTGGAACGAAATAATTACAATCCAGAGCCCAACACAAGTTCAACCGCGTCGGTTAACCTAGCATGGTAGCGGAGAAGCGGGCACAGCGGACACGCCGGAGCTTTTACACCGTGACAAACCCTCCCGGGCCGGACCCGCGCTCATTCTCATCCCGCTAGTTAACCTAACTCTCAACCTGCTAACGGAAGCAGGGGGCGGGCGGTAGAGAGAGCCCGGGTCCCGGAGCCCGTTTCCCGGAGCCCGCAGGCTGTCATGAGGCGCTATTGTCGCCGGGTCTCCTGCCACGCAGCTCGGCTAACGTCCCCCCGGAGGCACCGGCAGCGGCGCCGGGCCGGGGCACCGGAAACACGCGAAAGATTAGAAGCCGTACCATTCTCTCCACCGTTGGGGCTCAGCGCTCCGGGGACTTCAGCCATCTACGGGCGGCGGGGTCGCTGCTGAAGCCCGGCTGCGTGTCTCTCATTCCGCTGCGGATCCGCACTGACGCACGGCGCGTTGCCTGCGCGAGGGTCAGCTGAGTCAGCCCGCGCGCGGTCACGTGAGCACAGGCGGGGGATGTCGGAGGAGCGAAGGAGGAGGGGCGCGTCCCAAACCGAGGCTGTAGTGAACGCATTTTTTTTTCATCAACTTACTCTGTAGTTAGAAGTAATTAAAGATACTAGTGTTTAAAATACTTATGGAAGTTTAATAATCAACAAGTAAAAATGTAAAAGTACTGGTTTTAAAACTACGTATATAGTTAAAAAATAAAAGTAATGTAAAATGGGGAAAAATGCCATTAAGAACAAAAGCTTAGGCGGCACCACAGAGTCCTATAGTGCATTACCCCGCCCCCCCCTACCCAAAACACATTTTTCTAAATGTCATAATGACTATAATGTTATATTAAAATGTTAATGTTGATAATATAATTTGGGATGCACTAGGCTGTTCCCTGTTTCAACTCAAAATATATGCTGATTGTAAGTGAATGTATTTTAGTAGAATAAAGTAAATATATTACAGCTTTGTTGGACTGGAGTTTATCTGGAGTTCTCTTGAGTCTCTGCACGGATCATCTTCATACTAGACTACATACTCTGATATGTTCTTGCTGGAGTGTGTGTGTGTGTGTGTGGGGGGGGGTTGTATGTGTGCAGGTGTGATGGATCACAGTATAAACCAATAGGGAGTCGGGATGGTGTATGTTTATACATCCAATCACAATCAGACTCACTCTATCTGGATGGAGAGATTTATCTGGATGGGGGTTTATTGAAGAATGAAAAGCCGGAATGAAAACGAGCTGAAATGAAATAGGAGTAATGAGGCTATTTTTAAAATGTAAGGAGTAGAAAGTACTTAATAACACAACACCTCTGAAACGATACAGAGTGTGACATCGCTTCATATTAAAGTGATACTGTAAAGCATTGTTGTGACCAGACATCTCAAGTTGCAAAAAATAATTTCAGGGAGGTACCCCCGGTGCTGGATTTGGACACTCCCAACCCCCACACTAAAGAATACCAAAGGATAATAGAACTTTACTTTTTGTCAATTAAAATTTTGTCAAATAAAAATCTTGGAATTTACAGCAAAAGTTTTCAAACCTCAAATAATGCAAAAAAAAAAAAAAAACCCAAGTTCATATTCATATAGTTTTAGGGGTTCAGAAATCAATATTTGGTGAAATAACCCTGTTTCCATGCATCTTGGCATGTTCTCCTCCACCAGTCTTACATACTGCTTTCGGATAAATTTATGCCTTTACTCCTGGTGCAAAAATCAATTCATCAGTTCATCATTTTTACATGCTCTCTTTTTTTTCCAGAACTGTATATATCAAATCAAATCTACAGTCAGTGTTTCAGCTCCTCCATGATCGTAGCCTTGCTTCATTCATACAGGATGTGGGTTTTGTTAAAGTGAAAGTTCAGTGTAATGGAAAGATGACTAAGATGGAATATTTGAGTTTTATTTTAAAATGCAGCTCACAAGTAAATATTAATATTCATATTAATACTCATCTAGCAAGAAAAAGAAGGATTAACATTTGTCTATATTGATTTAATTGGGATTTTCTTACCTTTAAATGTTCCTTGAAATTAAAGTGGATTCTTTTTAGGCTGAGAGAGTATTTACTATATAAAAAAAGTAATTTATCCTGGACAGGGATTTGTTTACTTTCACCTTTAAAAATGTGTTGTACAAAGGTTGCAATGTTGATTTTATTTTATTAAATATAGTTCAAAACTGTTTATTAGGTACAGGCTACCTTTTGAAGTTTTACACTTAAATTTACACACATACAAAATTAATGTTTTTGTTTTTTTTACATAGTGAATTTAAATGTGAAGACATAAATGCTATACAGGAACACATGCAGAATTATTTTGCAATCGTACTGAGTTTTTGTCTTAACAATAGTTGCTGTTTTTCCTTCATGCTGTGAAGCTCCAGCTCATCACAAATCACCTCAAAATCACCATCTCACTTGATCAGATTTAGATCAGGAGATTAATGTAGAGGATAAACAACATTTTTACTGTTTACTACATACAGTAATTCCACTTGTCCCTTAATAGTTTTTTAATGGTTTTAATATTAATCTACAATTTAGAAAATAAATTAAATAAATAAAATTACTAAATGAGAAGATATGTCCATTGTTTTGACTGGTACTGTATGTTTTATGGTACGGATACACAAAATATGAGAGTAATAAATAATAATGTGGAGTTTGTGTTCTCTCACTTTAAATGTGATGAATAAGGCTTAACATGAGTACGAACGCGTGCACACACACACGTCAAAATAAGCTGGTCCTCTTATAAGCCTCTCTCTGTCAAACACACTCACACACACACACACACACAAAAAAAACATTTACAATTAAGGAAAGGTAAGAATGTTTTTTATTTTCTCCACCTTTAATTTAAGGCATTTTTAGGACAAAGAGAAGTGAAGAACAGTAATTGTATGTATAGAGTTATTGTGGCACATAATGATTATTGATCTTAAAAAGAGAATTTAAGGCTTTTACAGAAATAATGTTTTAATCATTAATCAAAATCACAAAAACTAAACTGTACAGTAAACCCCTAAACAGACCTGTTCTGAGGGGAAGGAGTCAGTCTGGAGAATAAAGTGCGAATGATAATCATCATCATCATCATCATCATCATCATCATAATAATCATTGTTGTTATTAATCAGTTAATCAGCTAATCAGTGTCAGAAAGTTGCTTGAGTGGTACTTTTCCTTAGCTCAAGCACACACACACACATACACACACACACACAAACAGAAACATACACACATTTTAATCATTTTATGTGAATAGATAAAGTCTGGCAATATCAGGATATAAAAAGAAAAAACAAAATCAATTCAAAAATCAGCACTTCCTCACTGTGCTGGAATATGTAGTCTCTCCATCTAAAAGAAAGAAAGATAGACAGAAAGAAACAAACAAAAAATAGCAAAAAAATAGGAAAGAGACAAAGAAACAAAAGCAGAAATGTTATAACAGGCAGATATACAGATAAATTCTACACATTTCACTACTTTATGGTGTTTCTGTAAAGTCTGGCCCATTTAGAAATTTTTTTTATCAGGATTAAAACACGAAACAGACAAAAACATCATTTATCTCCCTCATCTCCTCATGATTAAAATATTTAATATACATGTTTGTATAAAAGCACAGGCAGGTGAGGGTTAAAGGGAGGAGAGGGAGGCTCTCTGTGGTGTTTGATGGCTTTGTGTTACAATGAGAATTCATTCAGTTCTATTAGAACCCAAACCAGCCCGGACCTTCCCTCATCAAACTTCAACATGAAGATGAAGTCCAGCACCTGCTCCCTGCCTCTCACATACACACACACACACACACACACACACAGGCCAATAAAACTAAAATATTAATCTGTAGAAATTAGCCATGTTTCCCCAAAAGCTGCATCGTCAAGAACTCAACAGAAATATTTAATACATTTTCATAACCAAAGCTATATTTTTAAAAGTTTAGAGAGCTGACTATGGTCTATTAATAAACACTAACTTTCTGTCTGTTTTGTAATGGAAATCTGTTTAATTAACTAGTTTAATAAACAGAAAAAATAATAATGGAGTAAAATGGACTTGGGTTGTTTAGATACTTATTAATTGGCTTTGGAAAATGTTATTAGCTGGTTAAAAACTATTTATTTTTTTAGGGTTAGCTATTTTGCTAACACAGCAACTGGAAAGCTTTATTTTATGTGTTTTGCCCGTAAGCTAAATGTTTAAAATAAAAAAAAAATGTCCAGAAAGTGTTTTATATTCTAAAATATTGTTAATTAATTTTTAATTAGAGGTAATTAATTATAAATTATGTTATAGTTCTTGGTCTATTTCGGTTTAATAAGTGTGCAGTGCATAGCATGTTTTATGTGTATATAGCATAGTTGTATGTGTTTAGCACTAAGGCTATATGTTTAAAATAAATTAAAAAAAAGTTCTGAAAGTATTTTATTTTCTTAGACATAGTTAATAATATTTTAGTAGACGAGGAGATCAGTTATAAACAAACATTTTTCTTTAATAATAGATCTATGCTTTTTCAGTGTTGCAATGTTAATTAACATCATTCTATACAGATTTTGCTCTCAAACAGCCTGAAAATGTTTTTTAAAAGCTCAGTTTTAACACTTTACTAACTAAAAAAATGTACTAGCCAACAAAATTTTGAATAAACGTTATAGCTAGCTAGCTAGCTAAGTAGCACGAAACTGTACTGAATGTGACATTTTTAGTTCTAGTTTAGCAACATCTGATCTCAGTTGCAGTGCTAATACCAGCTAAATCTATTCAGAGCTAAACCATCATGGCTGTTTTTTATTTGTTTAAATTTATATAATAATTCATGATATGGTCTGGATTGATGAAAAGGGTGCTTTTGGGGAACAGCGCTGATGTTTAAAGATGTGAGTTTATTCAACTCCAGATATTTCAGATCTGTTGAGGCCCTGTGTGTGTGTATGTATAGAAGGTGAAGCGGATGGTTGCATGCTGTTCGCATCATGATTAACAATGGAAAAGGATAAGAACTCAGTAGAGTGGAGATAGAGAGAAAGAAATGAGAGAGAGAAAGAGAGAGAGAGAGAGAGAGCGAAAAAGATGAATGTGATGAAACAGCAGTGTGTGTTTTACTGCAGAATTAATCTCAGCTTTTAGACCATTTTGCATGAGTCACCAAAATCCTTTCTTAGGTGTGCAATTCCAAAAAAAGAAAATAGGTTTTGTTGCTACAGTCAAATGTTTTAAAACATCCTTATTTTTTTAGTAGTTTATTAGCAGTGCTGTATTGGCTGTATTTTTCTTATGTTATAAATGACTTTATTACTGCAGTTCTTTAGCTGTCAGACCTCTAAAAGAGATTTTTCTCTTTACCGTTAAAACGGAGACTTAGTACAATCATGTTAAGCTAAAGAGCTAATGGCTAAAGCCGTTTCCATGTGGGTCAGCCAGATGTTACTCTTCCTGTTCCATTTTTTACAGTTTCCAAGAGTCTTTTGAAGGTGTTGAAACAGGACTCACTGCTGTCTGGCTTTATATGTAATTTCTCTTAAAAAAAAAAAAAAAAAGTCTACTTTTAATAGTTAGAGTTCTGTGTTTGTGTGTCTTTTTCTAGTTATTATAATGAAAGTGTGAATGTTCCGGCATTGCTTTACTACAGACAAAGGTTTTGTAAAATTAAATTTTTAAAAATCCTTTTTCAAAGCTCAGTTTTTTTCCATTCCTACTTACCAGCTGTAAGCTGATAACCAATGAACTGTTTGCTAACAATCACACTTTTTTTAAAAAATATAATAAAAAATATAATTTACATTACTAAAATGACAGTTTTTAGTTCACTTGTTTTTTCTAAAGGTGCCGGCAGTTTACTGAAAGGTTTTGTGCACTGGATTTTTTTTTTTTTACCATTTCTGGTTATTGACTGGACCTAAATCGCTTAAGTGACAAAAATATATTGAATAAAAAATATGGGGGTGTTCTAAAACTTTTGACCGGTAGTGTATATTAAACACATTTTTAAAAGGTTCTGGAAAAATTCACACCAAGTCACACCATGCTGTTTCATTCTCCTCTGCTGCCCCCTAGCAGTCACCCCCCAGCACTGCCAGAGAGGTGGGAGGTGTACAGTCTGGCAGCTCTGAGACGGGAGAGAAGCTGGAAAGATCAAACAAAACCACAGCGAGCGAATGGAGGACATTTATGGATGGAGCATGTGTAGCAGAGAGGGGGGTTGAGGGACAAAAGCCCACCTGGTAATAAAGGCTCCCGGGACGAATCCAACACCTGATGGAGATCAAGTAATCAGACATGACAGGTATAGAGAGCTGAGCAGTGCTACAGACTAAGTGCACACAAACGTAAAGCCCAACAATTAACACTGTGAAAACCTGAGCTACGATGCTAATGTAGAACACAACTTAAACTTTCCCAATAGACTCTGTGCAGAAGAGGCTGTGATACAGTTGCAAGAAAAAGTACGTAAACTCTTTGGGATTATACTTGGATTTCTGAATAAATTGGTCATTGAATGTGTTCTGATCACAACAATAGACATTTTGCAGGAACACTTAAGACCATCTGTCCTCCAACTGAAGCTCAACAGAGGATGGATGATGCAACAGAACAACGACCCAAAACATAGAAGTAAATCAACAACCGAACGACTTCAACAGAAGAAAATATATTAATACGCCTTCTGGAGAGTCCTGACCTCCTGAACCCAATTGAGATGCTGTGGCATCATGACCTCAAGAGAGAGATTCACACCAGATATCCCATAATATTATAGCTGAACTGAAACAGTTTAGTGAAGAGGAATGATCCAGAATTCCTCCTGACTGTTGTTCAGGTCTGATCTGCAGCTACAGGAAACGTTTAGTTGCTCAAGGAGGATCAACCAGTTATTAAATCCAAAGATTCACATACTTTTTCCTCCTCACTGTGAATATTAACATGTTGTGTTCAATAAAATCATGCAAACATATGTTTTGTTTTGTGTGGTATTATTTTAAGCAGACTGTATTTGTCTATTGTTGTGAGTTAGATGAAGATCAAAACACATTTAATGACCAATTTATGCAGAAATCCAAGTATGTGAAGTCCAACTGTATTTTTCCACCTTGATTTACACAGACTGGTTTATTTTATGCCCAGGTTTTTAATGCGTTAGTTTAGCGAGAATTAAACATGAATATTAGTGCAAGCTTTCAGAACACTGTTTTCAAATTCAGTAGTGAGTTTAATTCTTTCCTGTGGAACCGGGGAGCTTTCATGATAATTCTGCTCTGTTTGGGTGTGTTCAATAATCTGGGCTTGCTCTTATTATTTGCAAAAGCGTTACAAAACTGTACACATCTAATTCATTAAAGTAAAATGTCATGCCTGTAATTCTGCAGTATTTTTTGATAATGGCTTTTAGCCCAAATATCCCAAACACTGTTTCATTAAGCCGACTAGCTTCTTTAGCTATCTAACTCCAGGCTGCTGCGCTTGGATTCATAACCTCAAATGGCTGCCTACACCCTAGAAAGTGCATGAAACAGTTATTACGTAATTGTTGCCCGCCTATGTTCTCTTAAGTAAGAGGAAATTAATAAGTTTGTACGCGACTTGCTTCTGTATTATGTGCACAGAGTCTATCAGGACTGTGAACAAGGGATCTATACTTCTACAGTCAGCACTGTGGACACTTGATCTACATCCCATCGATTAACCCTGTGAAAATGTAGAGATACAAGGCTGATGAACAAGCATAAGACAAGACATAACACCATGTTAACTGGTGGGTATAAGTTACATTATTTTCTGTCCCTGAAGCTCAAACATGACAGCAAACATGTTGGCACTGAGTTAAGGGAAAATATTGCGTTTAATTTCTGTATGAATGATCACCTTAAACAGAAGAGACTGTTTGCTATCACTATGAAAGAACTAAAATTAACAGAGGAGTAACACTGACTTACTGCAAATAAAATCTACTAAAATCACAAACAAGACTTTTTGTGCAGTGTGACTTTATATTTTAAGCTAAGCTCTGTTAGCTAAGTTCTGTAAGTGTAAGCAGCTCAGAGAGGTAACTCGGAAGTTAACCCTTATTTATCTTTTTAAAAACTAATGCTGACTGCATTCTGACTGGGATTCGTGGTCAGTTTAGGGGTGCAACTCTTTAAGTCTACAGTGAGCACCACCTAAAAAAATCCTCCTTAAATGTATCCGCTCAACCAGCAGTTCCATATCAAGCCATAGTTTTAGTCAAGATAATGTTAGCGACTTCCTATTTTTTCTCTTATTCAATGTTACTAGAGTTGCTGGAGTGTATAAACAAGACATTTTAGTCTCATTTTAGTAAATGTACATTTCTGTTTCACCATAAATGCAGCAGCAGTAAAATAAAATCTATCCAAACATGTTTAATACAAATTTAAAGCCTTTTTTAAAGGTTTTTCTGACTCACATTGTGTATATTCTATAATTCTTTGTGTAAACACTCCTATTTAATAATGGTAGGTTGTGTGTTTATCATACAATTACAACATTAGTTCTCTAAATATCTGACATAATTTTTGTAAAATATTTTATATATATATATTAAATAAGTTATAAATAAATAAATATATTTCTCTATAAACCAATTTATAATTAAATTATAATTATAACTAATTGAAAAAATAATAATTAGTTGCAGACCTAGGACTGTTTGTCTTATTGCTCACTGGTGTGTATAGATCAAGGCTCTGGAGTGGAATAAATAAATAAATCTCTCAGAGTAGATCCAGTCTGATAAATGGTGTACCTTTCTGCATTTCAGCCTCAATATAAAATGTTCCTAAACTGCTTCTAAATTAAAGCCTAGTACACCCAAAACCTACAGTTAAAATTTGTAAGAAAATGTAATGGTTTTAATTTATCCATTAAACCGATGTTCAAAAACAAATCTGATGATGTTCTAGGACAGTTAATGATGATGCATTTACAGGTTGCAAGTAATTTGTATTTGTTCCTGGCAAATCATTTTGGAGCCTTGATTCATTGCATATTTATCACATGAAAATTGCTGAACAGAATCATGGTAAAATCCTATAATGCATTAAAGTAACCCCTAAAAATCACAATAATTAAATCATGAAGATTATAAGGATAAGGAGTTATAAGGATAAGATTTACATCCCCACTACGCATGAATTAATGGAAGCAGAAGCATCAAGAGCACAACGGCTCTGCGCGCTTGTTTAACAGACTGTTCTCTGGCCCAATCAGTATGAGTAACTCACCTGGTAGGTGGTCCCTGCCCAGAACTGCCTGAACTCTTTACGGCTGCAGGCGACAACAGCGCTGGTGATCAGAGTGAACGGCACAAGATACAGCAGAGCCGGCTGCCCCATTTTGGACAGCAGCATCACCACAAACGTCACCACCAGGCCTACACAGTACGCTGCACACGCACACAAATCCAAATAGTTACACATAAAACATACATTAAATATTTCTAGAAATATATAATACTTAATTATATATTAAATTATAACCATTATCATCATAGCAGATCAACAATTCACTGCCCAGTTTATGCCACTGGCCTGGGACTAACTGCTCACTCTCTGCTACAGATTACATCTAAGTTTATATGAACTGTTTCCACTGCCGATGTGGCTATTTACCTGAATATATTAGACCTATGTAGATGTATAATGACTTTTTATCATTCATTTATAATATTTAAGATTTATTTATATGACCAAAGGAGGATGGGGTTCCCCTCCCCTTATATATTAGCCTTGATAGTACATGTGATATTACATGTTTACATTCAGAGTCTAGGGTTCTTTCAAAGGTCAAGGTTTAGAACAGTCCAAAATATGTAGGTCTAAATTGACACTAAAAATTGTAGCTTTACAACAGTCAAAGAGATCTAGATCTAAAGTGATGCTAAAGATGCAGCTCTAGACCAGAGGTCTTCCAACTGTGGGGCACACAATCAAATTGCACAAATAAAATTACTTGACCAGAATTTTCAAATATACACTGCTGCAATTTGCATATTACCGTGTGTTTAGGTGGGCCCCAAGTTGTCAAAAAGTGCCAAGTGGCACTTGGGACAAAAAGGTTTAAAGAAACCTCTAGACTGATGCTAATGGTGCAGCTCTAGTCAGACCATACAAATTATCATTGGAATGATGCCAAAAGTGTAGCCATAGACCCAATGAAACATGTTGTTTTGGACACACTGACCATATTTGGACATTTGAGCTAAATTTGAACAGTACAGATAGGTGGAGCTAACATCACTATACAAATAAACCAGATTTATTTTTTTAAATAAGTTGTTTAAAATAAAATGAGAGGAAAGTTAGGACATCCCCACATGTATTACAATTAAAATCAGATGTTGCATTTTTAAACCCTCATTAAAGAGTCTTTCTATTGCCTTTAGATTTATCAAATACTGACGTAAACATACATCCACTCATTCACAACCATCACTACATTCATACCCTAGACATTTTTAAATAGATTTTTATTTTGTATTTAATTAATAATAATAATCTTTTGTTTGAAACTTTAAATCTTGTGTTTCCCTCTTTTTTATGTTGGGCGGTGTGGACGAGCCCATGCAATAACAGAGGACTTTGGAGAAGTCTGTCTCATTTAAAGCTCAGATATTAGTTTTGTTTGATCTTAATTGTTGGAGCGAGTGGATTAAAATGGCAAAACCATAAGAGCTCTCTGAGGCCTTTAGAAAGAAGAGTATAGATGCAGATAAATAAGTCTGAGAGTGGATTTAACAAGATCTCAGACTAGTTCTTAAAAAATGAGCTGTTCCACTGTCTGCTAAATAATTTACATTTAAAGAGTACTTAAAACAACCACCAACAGCAAATTCAGGAAGGAGGAAGTCTTCAATAATTCTACAATGTCATTATGGGACCTTCATGTACAGTAGCTCTCATCACAGCTGATGTCAAGGTACAGGCAGCTACCATTAGAAAGACGCCAAACCAGTTTCATTTTCATGGAAGGTGTGCAAGGAGAAAACCCCTTACATCAGGGCAAGTTAAGACTGCACGATATATTGTTTAAGCATTGTTATCGTGATGTGCGCTACAGCTTAGATAGAGATTTTCCACCACGTTCCTCGGGCCGGGTCGAGTCGGGCTCCAGAAAATAGTCTGACACGTAGGCATCTGTTTTTTAATTATATTTTTATTTTATATAAAGCTCTGGTGTGATAATCACAATGTTGCTAAGTAACCAATTATTATCGTTAATGAAAACAAACCAATTAACTAAAACTGAAAGTGAAAAAACATTTTTAACTTTATAGTTAACTGAATCTAATAAAAACGGTAATTAAAAGGAAAAAAAACGTAACTAACTGGAACTGTATTGTGTGTTTATAAAACTAACTAAAACAAATTAAAATTACTCATAGAATACCACTCGTTTTCGTGTCTGTTTTGACCCGAGCAATTTTACTGGGCACAGTGTTGTGCCGCATGCGCACGCGGAGTCAGATTCGCACAACAGCGCGCACTGAGGAAGCTGCAGAATAGGATAAGAATATGAGCGCGAGGGAGAAAAAAACTTGTTCTGTAGTGAAAAAGGAGAGACATTGGAATAAACACCACACAGATATAAATACCTGTGAGTAACTCATACACCTGAACACCCTACGCGGAAAGATGAACTGATAAATCTCTTTTTCTCTCTCTCTTGTTTTCTCTCTATTTTTCTTCCTCTCTCTCTCTCTCTCTCTCTCTCTCTCCCTCTCTTTTACTCACTTACTCACTTTGGTGAAAATTAGTGAAACCTGTAAAGTTTATTGAGTTTTTGAATTTGTTTGTGTTTCTCAGAGATCTCACTCTAAAAACCAATTAAAACTAACTGAATTGGAGGAGAAAAAGTGAAAACAAAATAAAATTAAACTATAATGAAAATTTCCAGGAGTAAACACCGTCGAAAAAAAGAACAGTTGCAATGTACAATCTTTCTAATATCGTGCAGCCCTAGGGAAAGTCCTCAAGTTTTCCAGTGAACACCTACACAAACATCAAATGTCCAGATAAACCGCAGTAACAGAAGATATGTATGACGCAAACCAAACTTATAATCTGTGCACAAGAACTTTATATCTACCGTGAATCATGGAGCTTGTCTATGAAGGTAATCTGTCTAAAAACTTAAGTGGAGGTGGACCGTGCAACATGACAATGACCCAAACCTTTACAGAAAATCCACCAAGGAAATCTTACTAAGATATTGGGTAGGATGATTTCAAAAATGGGCTATCCATGCAATGGACTGTCCAACTTTCTCTCAATTAATCTCAAAGACAGGTAGATGGTTTTATGAAACATCTAATTGAGGTTATTTAAACCAAAGGGGGAATATTAGCTATTAGGGAATAGGGAGTCCTAACGTATCCACACACGAAATGTAGATTTTTTTTTTAATTGAACCTAAAACTTATGTATAAAAATATTTTTCTTTTATTTGTTTAGTTTTATAAGCTCCATCTCTCAATACTGTTGAAAACTGTACGGAAAGGTGAAAAGGTGAGAGATGTATTTCTTAATGAATGCAGAAGCTACAGCTGTACAGTTTGATACAGTACCAATGGTGCAGGAGATGAAGTAGATTCTGTTGGAGCTGTTGATCCACATGTCAAACCTGTGGCAGTATGCCACCAACAGACCTGCAAAAAAACAATGCAGGGGTCAGTCAGGGATGCTGAAAGACAAACACACCCTTTTACAGTGCTTGATAAAGATTCTGAATCATCTAGCTTTAAAGAAAGAAAAAAGCACATTAATAGAAGCAGCCTTTACTGAAATACTACTTATAACTTCAGCCTAGGGCTGGAGGAAAAAACTAATCGATATCACAATATATTTCTTAATTTCAGTCAATACAATACGACACCAATACAGATATAAACAGTATAAAAGCTACCACTCTTGGTGTATAAATTCACGCACTGAAAAAGCTGGGTGATATGATTAAAACTTAACATCACAATATTTAAAGACATTTTCATATTTTGACACAGACAAAATGCATAAGCAGTGGAAGATTCTGCTATTTAAATTCTATTTTATTTTATGCATTTATTTTTTACTGCACATCATCCAATTGAACAGGATTTGTTCCCCTTTGTAATGAAATTAACAGTTGTTAATTTGATATGATATAAAATAATATTGTGCTATTATTTTAAGGACATATTGCCCACCCCTTGTTTCCAGTATGAGTGAATGCACTGTGATCTGATTTTTGTGGCCCAGCTTTGATCATTATTTAGATGAATCATTATTTTAACATTCATTACTCTGATGAAGCTGAAGCTGAGTGTTGAAAATAAATTTATACCACAGTTAGTTCTGACCCTGCAAGGTGATTGGCTGAGAAGAATTCTATGAGTGCTGTTGTCAGCCAGTAATGCACTGTAACGCCACACACAGGTAACCTAGCAACAATGCAGCGCTTACAAGCCAAACAGCGCAGCTACAAACAGAACAGCAATAAAACTGTTTTAACTCACAGAATTTGTATAACCAAACAGATCGTATTTTCTCCTCCTCTTTAACTCAAAATCTTTCAATAAACAGCGATAATGAAACTGTGGTATAATCGCAATAATACACTCGAGGTTTGTGCTATAAAGTGTAATATTGTTACGATGCCGCAGGCTGAGTGCCGTAGATCAGCACAGCAGTGCCAATGTTACATGTTACACCACTCCCTCTCTTGTATTATTGCTTAATTATACGTAACCTCCGCAAAACCACCAGCTCATGGCAGAACATTAGAATAAACATGTGCACTACTGTTTGTGTTCTGTCTCTGTCTGGGTGGAAAGAGTGCCTCACCTGGAACAATGATGTCACCATAGCCCAGGATGGAGAACTGCATGCCACACAGGTTCTGTGCCCAGGCTGAAAAGCGTGGGACACGCATCACCACGGGCAACTGAAACACACAGACAGACATATAACTATTCTACACAATGTTACCTCTAAATGTCAAAAGGAGGCCATTTGTTAGTGGATTAGTGAAACAGGGTTTAATTCAGTGCTAACAGCACCAAAGAAAAGCACTATCTATATAGTTAAGAGAGTATACATGTGTGTATGCGTGCGTGCGTGCGTGCGTGAGCCCAGACGGAGCAAGCCTTACTTTCTCGTATGCCGGCGAGGGGTCGGCAGAGACCTCCACCACATCACCCTACAACAAGGAGCCCAAACACACAAGCACACACACACACACACACACACACACACACACACATACACATACACATACACATACACACACACACAGACACAGCCCAGATGGTTAATGACTGTTACGTTGCAAGTTCTCTCACACACTCAAGTGCACATATAAACACGCACACACACACATTTACCTTCTCTCCTCCAGCACCAGGTCCAAGTGCTACCTGCACCATGATGCTCTCTCCATTCTGAAACACAAACAAGCACGTTTTATCTATTATAACTATTCAAACCCAGAAAATTACTGCTCATGCAGTTTTTTGAGTTTTTTGCTTAGTATTTGTTTATTGTTGTGTATTTTACAGCCGTTAAATATCAGTATTCATCTTATCTGCTGTCACTAGTGCTGGGCAGTTATGTAAAAAATAAATAAATACACAAAACTGATTTCTAACCGACGATGGAAATTACCACTGTAACCCAGACAGTTATTTTAATGTTTTTATCTTCTTTTTAACATATTTCCACATGTCACGAGTCACGTGGCCCTCCCTATCTAATCTTCAACAGGGAAGCAATATAAAGGAGAACTAAAAGAAGAACTGAGCAGCAACTAGAGCAGCTTGAAACAAAGAAAAGACTGTATCTAAAATGCAATAAAATATTGGGTTGTGTGTGTGTGTATATATATATATATATATATATATATATATATATATATATATATATATATATATATATATATATATATATATATATATATATATAGAGCGAGAGAGAGAGAGAGAGAGAGAGATGAGAAATGGCTAAAATAACAAAAAAAGATGCAGAGCTTTCAGATTTTTCAGATCTCAAAAAATACAAAGAAAACAAGTTCATATTCATAAAGTTTTAAGAGTTCAGAAATCAATATTTGGTGGAATAACCCTGTTCAGCTGGTGATCATCCATCTTCCTCTTGATTATATTCCAGAGGTTTTTACTTTGGGAAAAATCAAAGAAAGTCATAATTTTTCAGTGATCTCTTTTTTTCCCCGAGCTGTAGAACCTTGTTTTATTCTTCAGAATTCAGATTGACCATTGCAAATGAGCTCTGTTTTGACTGGCTGTATAATTATTCATTTAAAAACAAGCTGAAACTTGAACACCCCTAAAAAAAATAAATGGGCACAGAAAAACAGTTCAATCAATGTGCTGTTTTGGCAGCTCAGTTTGTATTTGTATTGTTTACAGAATAAACACTACATTGTACTTTTATTAGTGATTATACATTACTTTAACCTTCATTAAAAAAAAGGTGAATGTAGTTTACCATGATATAGAATCTGATTACCTCTATGGGTTATTTGTTATTTTTGTTGATTTTTTTTGAGTATTTACGTATGTACAATGATATCTATGCCACAGAGTCATTTTATTAATGTAAAATGAAAAAACATTATTCTAATTCTGAAACACTCACAGGTGTAAAGAAGGGAGTGATGAAGACGAAGAAAACATCATAAACCAGCAGGAGACAGAGCAGGATCACACAGATCTACAGGAAAAAACAATAACCACATTATTACAGACACTACAATAACACCATCACCACAGTGCTACACCTCACTGAACTCCAATTTCTTCCTCGAGTCTTTTAACCTGTAAAAACTGAACACACTGCAAATTCCTACAGAACCACAGTCATAATTTAAAAACTGCACACACACACCTGATTCATATATTCAGATTAAAAACACAGCGTACAAATACATACACTGAAGATTCATAGTGGATTCAAATCACAGTGAAAAAACTAAACCCACTGCAGAATTATAATCGATAAAAGTCAGAGTAAACTTTTACACACTGCATATTCACACTGGATAAAAACTACAGTGTAAAAACTACAAAAATCTTGTCACCTGCTCACCTGAACTACAGACAAACCTAAAAGCAGTTTTATTTACTACAGTTAGCTTCAATCATCCATCACCAATCGTTAAAATCATTCAAAACAAACAGCACCTTGTAGTTGGAAAGAGTGATGGTCTTCATGAAGTTCAGGCAGAAGGCAACACCCAACAGATCCTGCAGGATCCAGATCCACCTAAACACACATAAAGTTTTACTTGCCAACTTAAATTATGGCCTTAGACACTCTCACACACACACACACACACACACACATACACACTCGGACGCAGACACACATAATAATGATTTCTAGTGTGCTTTAGCCTCTAGGCTAGACCACATCCTGCCCACAAACTCTCTTACACGCGTACACACACCCCTCAGACCTAACACCGAGCATGCATGGGTGTGTGTGAGAGAGAAAGTGTGCGCATGTCCACATGGTACCTGTCCTCATTGCGGTAGACACCCCACACCACCGCCAGAGTGATACACACAGCAGCCAACAGCAGCGACCTCAAGGAACAGCTCCGCTCTCCACAGGACACACTAAAGGAGAAACACACACAAACACACACACACACACACACACACACACAAAAGGTTATAGAAAATATAATAATCATCTTTTAAAGGTAGTCCAACACTATCCATAAAACACTCAATGCAGCCTTTGCAGTGTTAAATCACCTTACAGAGTCTTTAACTTTCCCTTTGACAGAACCTAAAACTTGCAAATACTTTTTGTAGCTTGAAGTTTTTTTCCTAACTCTTCTTTGCGGTGTAGCCCATGGTTGTTTTGAGGTCTAGTTGTCCATTTTCAAACCAAGATAATTGTATATTTGCATCCAGGATTTGCTAGGATTTTGCATAATCCTTTCTTGTCCACACAAGTGCAATATTGCAATTTTTATGACGGCTAAAGAACGCTGTTAGACTTGTGATAGGGATATGTGAGTGAGGTCTCTGGCATTAAATGTGGATATGTGGATTGCTGTCAGAGTGAATTGTCTTTAGCACAGCTAATTCTAGCCAGATGTTGCTTGGTCATGATTGTTACCACTTGCTGGGCTGTGCACTGTGGGTGAAAACAATGCCTTCTGTGACACTATACTGGTACACGTGACACTGTGGATGGAGAAATGTTAAATGCCCACACATCTTCAGAAATGTAATGTTCCATCATGACCTCTGATTATGTGCATTTTAGAGCATTATAATGCACTTTGTGTTAATGCAATCAATAATAATTATGGGTGTCAACGTTAAAGCGTTAACGCGCGTTGTTAATTTGTAATCAGTAACGCGTGACTTTTTTTTAACGCAAGTTAATTAAGGCACCATGTTTGACTCCTACTTACGCTGTAATCTGCCCCGC
This sequence comes from Astyanax mexicanus, assembly GCF_023375975.1. Lineage (NCBI taxonomy): Eukaryota > Metazoa > Chordata > Actinopteri > Characiformes > Acestrorhamphidae > Astyanax > Astyanax mexicanus. The sequence continues at coordinate 44,536,182 of NC_064416.1, read as the reverse complement.
CCAACGCACTGATCTGTTTTTTGGCTGAACGACTGAACAGCGCTCTCATACAGTGTCTCCAGCAGTTACACTCCGGTTCAGACTTCCAGCTCAGACCCGGTTAGAGCTCTCTCTTTTTCTCTCTTACTTATACACGCGCGCACACATGCACAGACCCACACTGCACTGCACTGCTCCTTATCTCTGATATTTTTTAAATATTCAAATTAAGTTCGATTTCAGAAATCCTCACAACCAATTTTACAGTCCAATTTATCATGCATTCTTTATTCCAGCACCTTGCGTTGATTTTTATCTCCTCTCAAACATACAAGTATACCATTATTTTAATTGACACCACTAATATACATATAATTGCATTTTACATTTCTTACATTCATTCTTTTATGTACATTTAAATATCCACTATAATAATTTACGTCTGAAGAAAAAGAAATGCAATTAATCGCAGTTAATCACAGAATTTTGTTGTGATTAATTGCATTACATTTTTTAATCGATTGACACCACAATAATAATATAACTCATTAATTGCAAAAATGCATTGTATCTCCTCTAGTAAGTGTGCTTTTACCTTAGTTTGCCGCAACCGATTGCGTTCATGAGGGCATCAAGGCAGCTGTAGAGTGCTGTAGCCGAGGCCAGGCAAAATATGACGACGATCACATACACTGCAGAACACAAACACAAATACACCAGTTATAATCAAACCTCTCCACTGTTATATCTTAGGCTTGTTTTTATTGCGTCTGTCACTATTCCCCCCTTTTTTCAGGTGGATTACACAACTGATTGTCTTACTGGGCTTGGGCTTTAAGAGGCTTTTTTTTGTTCCTGTAATATTTTTTTTAGCCTACATGCAGATATTTGTATAATACTTGTTTTTCTGGAATGGCACTTTCGTGTTTTTTTTCCTTTATTGCATTAATTGCATTAAATCGTGTTCCTATGGTTATTTCTAGAGTTAAAGAAATCTCAAAAAAAGCATTTTCTATAATGGCGCTTAAAAATGACAATATTATCATTTATCGCAATAATTTCTGGGACAATATATCATCCTGAAAATGTTGTTATTGTGACAGCCCTATTCATTTCTTTCTTTTCCATATATATTAGTGACATAATGCCAATGCAAATACAGAACATTCAATAAATATAATTTTAATATAATATAATTTATAATATTTTCTCCGTTCTGATCTGATGGCTGAGCAGGCAGTCTCCCTATCATGTTGTTGAATCTTACCCCTGAGATAAGTAACACACATCATTACTGAGCAAAATTTAAGAGGAACACCAAAGACAAACAATCCTCTGAAGTTGTCTGCCTTGTAATCAGTATCATAGCCAGGTTATGATTTCTCTCTGAATTAAATTAAAAGTGTTTTAAAAATTCTTAAAACCCACGTAGTTCAACGTGTCCTAACTCCACACATTTGTTATTCTTCTCTTCTAATATGCTAAGAAGATGGAAGACCTGCAGTTACTAAGGTTGCATACACTGTTTAATGAAATCATCATGAAAAACTGAATTTATCTTTTGTTTTTATTAAATAGATAAGTAAAACTGCACTTCATTGATTTTAGAATATATATATATATCCACTTCTTCTATAGGACAATACAACTGACATTAAAGTGCATAGTTAACCAATCAGAAAGCAGAGATCACTCACCAAGCCACTTATAAAAAAAGTACATGAGCACGAGCATCCCACACATCAGCACTACGAATAGCAGCACCTTCAGCGGAGAGTACAGTGACAGATCACCACTGTCGGCTCTCTCTTCACCTCCAGACAGAACCGGTCCAGCGTTCAGCTTCTCTCTGAAAGCGCACACACACAAAATACATTTTTTTCACAATGTTCAGTAAGGTAACAATGTGCAACCATATTGTAAGCTGATGTGGGGCAGCGGTGTAGCTTAGTGGTTAGAGGACCAGAATAGGGATGTCACGGTGTGTGTCAGTGTATAGAGGCCACATTCCACCTTATTGTCCAACACAAGTTGTGTAAATATGGTTGTTTTATCTCATCTTGTTGTACAGTCTCTCATTAGGGTGATTATATATTAATAACACTCTAAATGTAGGTATTGTGATATAAACTGAGGAGGAGGAGCTACAGTCTCTCATTAAGGTGAATAAATATTAATTACACTCTAAATGTAGGTATTGTGAAATAAACTGAAGAGGAGGAGCTACAGTCTCTCATTAGGGTGAATATATATATATATATATATATATATATATATATATATATATATATATATATATATATATATATATATATATATATATATATATATATATATATATATTAATTACACTCTAAATGTAGGTATTGTCATATAAACTGAAGAGGAGGAGCTACAGTCTCTCATTAGGGTGAATATATATATATATATATATATATATATATATATTAATTACACTCTAAATGTAGGTATTGTCATATAAACTGAAGAGGAGGAGCTACAGTCTCTCATTAGGGTGAATATATATATATATATATATATATATATATATATATATATATATATATATATATATATATATATATATATATATATATATATATATATATTAATTACACTCTAAATGTAGGTATTGTCATATAAACTGAAGAGGAAGAGCTACAGTCTCTCATTAGGGTGAATATATATATTTTAATGACACTCTAAATGTAGGTATTGTGATTTAAACTGAAGAGGAGGAGCTACAGTCTCTCATTAGGGTGAATATATATATATATATATATATATATATATATATATATATATATATATATATATATATATATATATATTAATAGAAGATGGATGATCACAAGCCATCAAACCAAACTGAACTGCTTGAATTTCTGCACCAGGAGTAAAGCAGCATAAAGTTATCCAAAAGCAGGAGAACATGCAAAGATGCATGAAAACTGTAATTAAATAACAGGGTTATTCCAAATATTAATTTCTGAACTGAGGTGGACTCTTAATTTTTTCTTTAAATGTGGGTATTGTGAAAACTGATGTTATCACCATGTTAATGCTGAGAATAGGAGTGTCCATTCGAACTTTGATCATTGTGTGAGGTCACTAACCTCTCCGCAGCTCCACTCCAGAACCCGCCCATGCCTACGGTGAAGACTGCCAGGGCGAGCATGACTAGGATACTCACATCAAATGCAGGTATGGGTGGAGCATAGAGCTGCACCTCCGCCTTCTCTGGAAACACCTGTTACACACACAGAGGGGTGCTAAGATTTTATCTATATGACTATATATATTTATCTGTATGATTATTACATCACTGTACATAATCAGTGTATAGATAGTTGCAAAATTTTAAGTTTTTTCTAAAAATACTGTGGTCTCCACCCAGGAATGTCCCAATCATTTTTACCTTGTAGATATCAGCGAAGTCGCGGTATCTCATCAGAGCTAGAGGAATGTTAACTTTTTCAATTTCTGTGTCGTTGGCTAATCGACTCACCTGGAAAAAAGAGCTTTTCTTTAGCATGAATCCAACAGAAAGGGGAGAACAAAACATACATAGGATGCACTTTCTGTATCATTCACTATATGGACATAAGTACTGGGACAACGGGATAAAAGCAGATTATCTTTTACAAACGTCGCTTCTCTCTAGACTAATCTACTTATCTATGTGAATATTTTATTGCATTTAGCAACAATAAGTTCAGGTTGTTGGACCCCTAACTTCTTAACCCAAACCCAAAGTTTTGAACGAAGTATCATAATTCCAGAGAACACAGTTCCAATACTTCACAGCCCAATTTTACCCATAAACCATAAAGTGAACAAAAAAAAATGACAAACAGATTTTTTTTCAGCCTCGAACACACCCAAACAGACAAACATGGGGCCACACAAGCGACTTGTCATCTGCCAGTGTTAACGCAGGTTAATGCACTAATTAACACCTAGCATTAGACATGGTGCCAATAGATACATGTTAATCTGTCTCAGAGAGTTCCATTCTTTGGCAATATTTCTTAACAGGTACTAGACAAGCCCTGTGTGTGTTTTTATGTGTTTATGTTGGAAAGACTCATATAACAAAGACCTGTATTCAGAAAATTGTGTGTTTGTATTGATTTACATAACAAAAAAATAATAATTTCAATTTTTTTCCCATTTTCTCCCCAATTTACACAGCCAATTACCAAACCCACTCATTAGAACTTCCCCTATCACTAGTGATGCCCCAACACACCAGGAGGGTGAAGACTATGCTTCCTCTGATACATGTGAAGTCAGCCACCGCTTCTTTTCAAGCTGCTGCTGATGCAGCATTACCGAGCAGCATCACAGCGAGCTTGGAGGAAAGCGCAGCGGCTCGGTTCCAATACATCAGCTCACAGACACCCTGTGCTGCGGACATCACCCTAGGAGTGATGTGGGGAGAGAGCGCCATCTACCCACCCGGAGGGAGCAGGGCCAATTCTGCTCCCTCTGATCGCTGGCAGCTTGATGGCAAAGCTGCATAAGCGGGGTGCGAACCTGCGACCTCCTGCTCATAATCGCTTTAGACCGCTGGACCACTCGGCGCCTACATAACATTTTTTAATGGCAGTTACAGCTTCCCTCTCAGTCTGGTACAGTTAACATCCAAATAACATCCACACACTTTTCCCAAAAATCACTTACCATGGCGTCCTTGACGGCAATGAGCAGTACAGCCGCTCCGAGTTTCTGAGCCACCTGAGCTTTCTGGCTGAAGGTACAATTTCCTTTCATTACAGCCACAGCTTTACCAACCAGAGACCCCGGTGTCACCCCGCTCTCATCACACAGCACACTGTGGGTCATATTCACCAGCTCATACCTCACCTGAAAACATGCAAAAAAACATTCACACACACAATCTGAAATAAGAAACTGGAAACAAAAAAAATGAATTAAGTAAATCACTTGACCGAGAACATAGGTGCCTAAACTCTCACTTTCAACTCATAGCAGGCCCCCTCAAGAATAATTTTACAGTTGTTTGCCCACTTGTTTATTTATTTTTGGCTCTAAAAAAAACAGTCTTCCTATTGTCCACCGGCCACCAAACTGCTTAATGAACTATTTGTCATCCTTCATCCCTCATTCTTCTTATTCACTTACTTTTATTTTCCTATGGCTCTAATCAGCAGACATTCTGACCTGCCACTCATCTGTCATTTTCTCATACCTCCTTGCACACTTTCCACAACATATTGGCTATTTATGGCATCAACAATGTTCGTGACTTGAGCATCATAGACTTAAATCTTTCTTCATATAAAGGACTTTCATAAAATTAAGTATTTTAGCTGGTGAATTGTTTTTTCAAACAGTTCTTTCATATTTGTAACCCTATAAACGTTATTTCTGGTGTTTAAAAGTGCAGGGCAGTCTAATAAGATGTTTTTACTAGTTTGAGGAGTATCACTGAATTGGCAGGCCAGAGCCTGTTCACTAACTAGAAGGTGGCGGTGGGTAGGAGCAGCATGTCTGATTCGGCACCTTGTCATGATTGTCTGATATTGTCTATTAAGGAATTCCATATTGCATTTAACATTAATCATGGGGGATATTTTACTTCAGATGGCAAATACAATAATTTGAAAACAACTGTAGCAAGAGCCACCTGGAGGTCCTGTGAAGACATTTTAGAATTGTTGGAAATCATGTTGGTAGTTGTTCTAAACGGTTCTATTTGTTCTGAGAACAAATTATACCTAAAGGAAATTTCTTCAGTTTTATTTGTTAAGTTATACAACCCCTGGCAAAAAGTATGGAATCACCAGTCTTGGATGAGCACTCCTTCAGACATTTCATTCTGTAAAACAAACTCTGATCAAAAACATGATACAATAATAAGGTCATTCCAAAGTGCAACTTGTTGGCTTTCAGGAACACTCAAAGAAATGAAGAAAAAACATTGTGGAAGTCAGTGAATGTTACTTTTATTGACCAACCACAGGGAAAAAAATATGGAATCACTCAAATTGAAGGTAGAAAATAAGGACACACCCAGTCAATTTCCTTTCCCTAAATGGACACCTGCCTCAGATTAGATCTGCTCGTTAGTCTGCAGTTAAAAACACCTGCAGTCATGACACCTTGGAGGGCTGCTGGACGAATTAGAGTGGCAAGAACCATGGCTCCAACAAGAGAAATGTCTCTTGAAACAAAAGAGAGGATTGTGAAACTTCTTGAAGAAGGTAACTCTTCACGCATGGTTGCTAAAGATGTGGGCTGTTCACAGTCAGCTGTATCCAAGATATGGACCAAATAAAAACAGCATGGAATGGTTGTTAAAGCCAAGCGTACTGGTAGACCGAGAAAGACATCAAAGCGTCAAGACAAGCAACTTAAGGCCATTTGTCTTGAAAACCGAAAAAGTACAACTAAACAGATGAAGCATAAATGGGAAGAAGCTGGAGCCAATGTATGTGACCGAACCGTAAGAAATCGCCTAAAGGAAATGGGATTTCAATACAGGAAAGCTAAAAGAAAACCATCATTGACACCTAAACATAAAAGAACAAGACTGCAGTGGGCTAAGGAGAGGCAATCATGGACTGTGGATGACTGGATGAAAGTTATCTTCAGTGATGAGTCAAGAATCTGCATTGGACAAGGTGATGATGCTGGAACTTTTGTTTGGTGCCGTTCCAGTGAGATTTATGAAGAGGCCTGCCTGAAGAAAACAACCAAATTTCCACAGTCCTTGATGATATGGGGCTGCATGTCAGGCAAAGGCACTGGGGAGATGACTGTGGTTAATTCTTCTATCAATGCACAAGTTTACATTGACATTTTGGACAGTTTTCTCATCCCTTCAATTGAACAGATGTTTGGAGATAATTAAATAATTTTCCAAGATGACAATGCATCGTGCCATAGGGCAAAAACAGTGAAGGCATTCCTTGGAGAAAGACACATTCAGTCGATGTCATGGCCTGCAAATAGTCCAGATCTCAACCCAATTGAAAACCTGTGGTGGAAATTGAAAAAAATGGTCCACAAGAAGGCTCTGACCTGCAAAGCTGATCTGGCAACTGCTATCAAAGAGAGTTGGCACCAAATTGATGCAGAATACTGTTTGTCACTCATCAAGTCCATGCCTCAGAGACTGAAAGCCGTTATAAAAGCCAAAGGTGGTGCAACTAAATACTAGTGATGTATTTTGAATCATCTTTTGTTTATCTGTTTTTCATGATTCCATACTTTTTTCCTCAGAATTGAGTGATTCCATATTTTTTTCCCTGTGGTTGGTCAATAAAAGTAACATTCACTGACTTCCACAATGTTTTTTCTTCATTTCTTTGAGTGTTCCTGAAAGCCAACAAGTTGCACTTTGGAATGACCTTATTATTGTATCATGTTTTTGATCAGAGTTTGTTTTACAGAATGAAATGTCTGAAGGAGTGCTCATCCAAGACTGGTGATTCCATACTTTTTGCCAGGGGTTGTATTAGCTTTAGGTCTGCAAAACATATAGTTTCAGCATCATCATTACAATGTTAACACGTGCAATTGTCACAATTAAAGACATGTTTTGTGCAATATCAAACTACATGTTGTAAGCTGCTTTGTTGTTTGCTTTTTTTTCTTGATGCAAAAACACATTCATACTGTTAATACCATTTATGCTACTCCAAACATTGATAAACAGATTGCATTATTAATCTATTTTTTTAATGATTAATGTTTCCTCTTTTTTTTAATATCACAATATATTTCTTTTATCTGAATTACATATATAAGACCTGAACAATGAGAGCAGTGATCTGCACTTTTTGCATATTTCCACATTTAGGCACTAACTCTTTCATAGTGTTGGGACTAAACTAAGAGGCTTAATTCACTTACAGCATTGCTGAGAGAGTCAGAGATGTTAGACCATGAGGAGTTGTAAACGAGACAGTACTCTTTAATAAGAGACCCATTTGAAACATGCAGCACTGCCTCTTGGCACTCGCCCTGAAACAACAAAGTTAAACAACAAATACATGATGAGCTTTTGTTTAAAACAACTTTGTATTGATAGAAGTGGTGTCAATTGATTGCTAAAAAATAAAAAATTACAACAATATTATATAACTAACTTCCAATAATCGCACTTGTTCTTCTTAAGATGCATTTTTTATAGTGAATATTAAAATGTAAATGAAAGAATGAATGTAAAGAATGTAATATATTAAAATATAACATTATATTTTTAATAGTGGTGTTAATTAGAATACTAGTACATATTTGTAAGTTTGAGGGGAGATAAAGCCAGTGTGGGGCGCTGGAATAAAGAATGCAGAATAAAGAACACTTTGCACACTTCAGCTGGATTTTCTCAGTCAGATTTATGAGGTAGAGTGGCCTGGATTTCAGGCTTTCAGTTAACAGCTGTGCTGAACTTGTCAAGAGTTACTTGAATTTCCTGGGTCTTAAAGTGTTTGAGAGCATCAGTTGTAAAGTTGTGAAGAGGTAGAGTTACAGGTGAATAGAATACAGTGAATAGCTCTATTTGAGTAATGTTCTAATCCAGATTATGGCAAGAACTACTCAACTAAGCAAAGAAAAAATATTTTAGGAAATAAAGGTCAGTCAATCCAAAATATTTTAAGAACTTTGAAAGTATCCTCAAGTGAAGATGCAAAGAACATCAAAAATGTTATGATGAAACTGGCTCTCATCAGGACAACTCCAGGAAAGGAAGAGCGAGAGTTTCCTCTGTTGCACAGAATAAGTTCATCAGAGTTAACAGACTCAGAAACCATAAGTATTCTGGATTGTTTAACACTTTTAAGTTACTACATTATTCCTTATGTGTTCCTTCATAGTCTGGATGACTAAAGTATTAATTTACAATGTAAGAAAAGACATAAAAAGAAAGAAAACACACTGAATGAGAAGAGAGGAGGTGTGTCCAAAATTGTTTTTGACAGGTGCTGTATGTTTAAAGAAAAGAACTTATCAGTTCTTGCAACTTAACTCTTTGGTTGGTCTTATATTTTAAGAACTCTTTAGACAGCTAACAATACTAAAAGCCTGTTTAGGCATCCATATGATTTTCAAAACTGACACCGTTTATTATAGGACTGCTGCTTAAAAAAATAACAATACGAGATATAAATATTAACTTTAAGAGACAACTATGTCTCTTAACGTTATATAACCTAACTAGTTAACTAGCTACTTTATTGTGAGAATAATCTGGTTTTAACAGCTACAAAATCTTAATTATTTTAGTTATCCGGATATCTACAACTGCCTGGGAACAGGACATTTTCCCGCTGTCCCACTGGAGAGCTAAGATTAACCAGTTTTCTGAGAAAACCTCCTCTAAATTCCCCTTTTTCCATCCTTCCTCAGCACAGTTTCACTTTACTGCAGGTTAACAGCTGCTGGAAATCCCCACAGTTCAGCTTCCTCAAAATAACTAACTTGAGTGTACTTGTGATATACTGTATTTTACAACTGTATTTTACCACATATAACACACAAGTTCTAACACTTATAATAAAGCAGATACAAGTCTTATTTTATCTTCTGTGTCATAATAAAGTCGAAAACACTTAGTAAACGGAGCTGTTATGGTTCTGTAACCGGTCAGGCAACTCGCACAGCTGTGCTAAGCTAAACTAGGAGGCTAGGCTAAGCTAAGATAAGATAACCTAGGAGACTATGCTAAGCTAACGTCAACTAGGAGGCTAGGCTAAGCTAACGTAAACTAGGAAGCTAAGCTAGGCTAATGTAAGCTAATGTAACTTTAGCTGTTTTCCCACCTGGTAACACAGGAGACCCGCGGCCAGAATTATCCATATTTTCGCTGTCATGTCGGAAACATCTGCTTGAACAGGAGTGTATAGTATAAGAAAGCTCGTTGTTTAACGGTCTGAACTACTACAGCACTTCTGGTTTCTGTTTATCAGCGAGTGTTGGCATGTTTTGAGTCGCTAAGTGAAGTTCCTGTTCCGCAGCGCCTCCATCACATGAGCTGCGGCGGCGTTGCTCCTTAGTGGATCAGTAGTGTGTGTGTGTTTTTGAGGATACTGACTGCAGCCTGCAGGAAGGCGGAGTTGGACGTCCAGTGCGTCATGCCGTCCAGTCCCGCCCACTTTGTCAGCATCATGTCTTAGCTCCGCCTCTGAACGGAAGTAAACAATGTACAGGGCAGTTAGCGGACTTAAAATATAATGTGCCGTGTCGTCCGGCTTAAATACTGTGTATACTCTACAACAGGCATGTCAAACTCAGTTTGGCTCTGGGGCCGGATCCAGACTTTCTGTTCTCAGGTGGGCCGGATCAGTAAAAGAATGTCAACTCCAAATATTTAGCTTTGTTTTTCAGTACTATGCTTTATTATTCAGCCTACATTTTTAGCCTACCCTACATATTATAATCATGGATGAAAAGGGATCTTTTCTAAGCACAACACATTTATTCATAAAACAATGGAAATGATTTTCATGTTTGGCGGTGAATGTGTTAACAACTGGTTTATTTTAACAGTTGAGTGAATGCAGTTTTACACCTGAACCAACTCACCACATCAACAAACTCAAGTGGGAGCTATGAAAAAAATATTTTCACCTTAATTGTCATACTGCTTTGAAATAAATAAAAAAAAGAAATACAAAATAAAAGTTATAGCAGTGCATGGGCAATAAGATTAGACTACATCAGATCAAACTACTAGGCTGGGCCTACTGAAGCTGAGAACATCTCAGCTCATCTCATTGTCAAACGCTTTATCCGTGAAGGGTTGCGGGGGGGGGGGGGGGGGGCAATCCATCGCAGGGCAAGCTGAGAACATACTGCACAATATTAACTGTCTTTAATATGAAACCAGATGAATCTTATTTTTAATGATCTGTATTCATGAGTGCAAACAAATTTCGTGTCATCACACTTTTTCTCTCTCTCTCTCTCTCTCTCTCTCTCTCTCTCTCTCTCTCTCTCTCTCTCTCTCTCTCTCTCTCACTGCATTGAAATTTATGCCGGGCCGGATTAAATCATCCAACGGGCCTGGTCCGGCCCGCGGGCCGTATGTTTGACATGCATGCTCTACAAGCTTGCGAGACTGAAAAGGCGTGGCGTGGACAAAGTGGGCGGGACTGGACGCGCTGGACGTCCAACCCTGCCATCCCGCAGGCTGCAGTCAGTATTAGTTGGTGTTTTTGCCAATAAATCTTATATTGGTGAAAGCCTGTACATTTTTCTTTGAAATGGATCCACATTTGTAAGGAACATGCGTTTGTGGGATGTGCAGCAGAGCTACGAATGTGGGTTGTGCCTAGGGGTGGGCAATATTATATCGTATACAATATATCGTGACACAGAAATATCATGATATTAAAAATTCATATTGTGGTAATAGGGCTGTTCTGTGGGCGGCACAGTGGCGCAGTGGGTAGCACTTCCGCCTCACAGCAAGACGGCCTCGGTTCGATTCCTGGCTGGGGCAACCCGGGTCTTTCTGCGTGGGTTTCCTCCCACAGTCCAAAGATTAGTTCAGGCTAATTGGAACTTGATTGAAATTGACCCTTAGGTGTGAGTGAATGTGTCTGTTTGTCTGTCTGTGTCCGTCTGCCCTGCGATGGATTGGCAGCTTGTCCAGGGTGTATCCTGCCTTCCGCCGATGCCTGCTGGGATAGGCTCCAGCTTCTCTCCTCCCCCTCCGCAACCCCAGACGGATTAAGCGGTTGACGATGAGATGAGGGCTGTTCTGTCTTAAAAGTAGTATATTATTTACTGTGAAGCTTTAGGTTTATTTATTGTATAATTGTTTTAGTTTGCACTAAATATTCTGCAATATTATTTGCTGCATTATATTATTTTATGCTTTATTATTTATTTTGCCACATTATGATTATACTGTTATACTATTATACTATATTCCTGAAATAAATGAATTATTTTAGTTTTCCTATATCACCAAGTATATCGTTATCACAAAAATACCCTGAAATATTGTGATATTATTTTAGAGCCATATCGCCCACCCCTAGTGTTAGCCAAATTAGCCAAATCTTCTCTTCCAATGCTAAAAAATTATTCCGCTGCTGCTATTGATAACTTTAAGCTTCTGGTTGCCCGAGGTGCTGCCAATCATGTGCCTGATTAAAGGCCAATTCCATATATTGGTGGATGTCAGAGACAGGCCACAAAAGCAACTTTCAAGTTCACATTACAAGCTACATTGCACAAATCTGATTTTTTTTGTTTAGATCAGATTTGACTCTCTTGACGGTTCACATTCACAAATATAATGGACCTGTATCTGTGTGTAATGTTAACGAATCTGTCCTTGAAACTCCTCACATGCGCACATTGATACGTGTGTAAACATAACGAGCAACATTGAGCATTAAAAAACTAATTTGAGTCACTTCAGCCTGGTAATGTGAACGTAGCCAAAAAAGGACATCCTAAAAAGATTGTTACCTCACCTTCTCAGCGCTTAGGTACTGAAGGCTGTCTTCTACAGGTTTGCAGTCAAGGTTTGAAGGACAGTGTGGCCTACGGGTCTCCGCCCAGACAAGCCAGAACACACTCCAAGCAGCCAACCTGCCCTTAACTGCCCTTCACCATCAGGCCTGTTTGCACTGGTGTCGGCAACACGTGCACTGGAACCTGAACATGTGGAGGAATGTTATGTTCAGCGATAAGTCCAGATTCTGCCTATGGCAGTTGGATCTTTGGATCATAGTGTGGAGAAAACATAGAGAACGCTATACTGATTGCTGCACTGAAATGTAATTTATTTAGTGGAGGCAGGGTGATGGTATGATGCAGAAAAATATTGAGATGAAATTCTGAAACCAGCGGTAGTCCCATATCTCCACAGTCTGGGACCAACTACATCCTCCGAGATGACAATGCTTGCTCCCACAGAGTGGGTTTTTTTATACACTACCATCAGAATTTATGTGTGAAGTGGAGAGGATGGAATTACCGTATTTTTGGCACTATAAGGCGCACTTTAAATCCTTTAATTTTCCCAAAAATCAGCAGTGAGCCGAATAGTCCAGTGTATGAAATTTAACAGTCAGGTTGTAAGAAGCATTATTACAGGAGTTTCAGTGGTGAGTATTATGATCGGCCTGTAGCCTGCTGCTGCTAACCCCGGCTAGCACTGCTGGTTAAATTGCCAAGATTCGGTAAATCTTTCATGGGCGCAATCTCAGCACATACTGAGCTCCCACCACAAATGCGTAATTATAAAAATATTAAGAATCATTTTAAACCCACATTATCACTAAAACCAGAGCGGTAGATGCTCTGCACTGTCTCCGGGTTTGATGAAGCTGCTCATCACTGAGTGAATCAAGAGATCTCGCTGCTCCTGTTCTGTCTTTCACTCTTAAAACTTTCCACTGCATTCTGTATTAACTACACTAATTACACAGTAGTCTACTTTCATTTCCAGTACAGTATTTTTTTTTTGACACACAAACCACATGAATGTGACCAAGTCGTGTGAACGAGTTCCACCTCTAAAATTCATACCACCAACATGCGCTTTAAAGCACAGTATGACAAACATATAAATCCATGCATGGTTGTCTCAACACCAAATGTTTTTTTGGATTTAATACAGAAAACCTTCACACTTCCCAGCTTTTTTCAGGTTTATCAACAATTTCAGATGCAGATTCAGAAACAAAACACACTTGTATTGTCGTATTTAAAGGGAAATTACAAATTAAAAAAAGGGCTTCTGATTGAAATTAACACTTTGTTTTTTATTATTCCAAGTCATTTAGGATCCTTCCTTTCTGTTGATTAATCAAAAACTGAAAAAGTTTAAAAACATCAAAAAGAGATAAAGAATTATAAATATCAAGTAACAGTTTACAATAAGGCTACATAAATTAACAGTTCTTTCATCTCAACAAGGGGTTACGAGTGGTCCAGCGGGCTAAGCGCTGTCACTATGATCAAATCCTGTTTATGTAGCTTGCCATCGGGTACCGGAGCCCCGAGAGAGCACAGTTGGCCTTGTTGTCTCTGGGTGGGTAGATGATGCTCTTTCCCTTCAACTTTCCTAGGGTGATGTTGATCAGCACAAGTCGTCTGTGAGCTGATGTATCAGAACCGAGTCGCTGTGCTTTCCACTGTGATGTTACTCGGCAAAACGAGGTGATGGCTGACTTCACATGTGTCTTAAGGAGGCATGCACTAGTCTTCACTCTTCTGGTGTGTTGGGGCATCACTAGTGATAGGGGGAGTCCTAACGAGTGGGTTGGTTAATTGGCCACATAAATTGGCCAATTACTAATTCCTACTTATTTACAACATTGTTGTGCATTAAAATATAGTAATGTTTAATAATGTTGATTGTCACTATAAATAATTAATAATTAGTTGAGGCATTACGTATCCATTTATTGATGTTTATTACGGTCATAAGCAGTGTTTTTCTGTCAAGAGTTACCAAAAATCTGAAAGAAGTAATACAGCTGTATTATTTACAAATGGTATTAAAATGTTTTTTTTTACATGTGTTAATTTTATTAAATGTGGCCAAAACAGTAAATTTAATTCATTAAGTTATTAAAGTTATAAAGCTCTGTTTTGGCCACAGGGTTTGTTGCACATAATAAGTGTGGATTGGAAAAACTGAATGAATGCAAATGTATGACTAACAAATAGCCATATGGACTAAAATGGACTGAAAAAAAGAACACAGTATTGTGCAACAATTTGGCATTTTTATTTGAGCATCAGAAAGAAAATGAACAGTATCTGTACAAAAATACTTCCCAGTAAAAGAACTGAATAAGAGCGTTGGGAGGAATATTACAGTGAGGTCTGCACAGGTCAAGTTTACTGAAACAGAGTGCGTTTAAAAGCATTTCGTTAAAACAAAAAAGAAAAGAAAAAAAAAAAGATATTCCACAACCCAGGGAATATGAAATATAAGAAAGATATAAAATACAAGACCAATAAAAAGCAAGTTATTACAAATGAAACTAGATTTCTAGGCATTAATTTCTCATTATCATTTAAAGTTCGTTTGTAATCTAGAGACTACGCCTCCAAACGGGAAGTGGCCCAGCCACCATATTTAAATCCTTGTGAGACGAATCACGAAATAAAAAAAAGCGTCCATTACGAAAATGGAAACCAGATCATAATTCATTGCTCACACAAGTATTAGGATCAATCATTATCATTTTATGTTCCTTGGCTATTTGTACAATACGATCAGAGAGCTGTAAGCGAATGACAGTGCTTCTGTTATAAAAATAGACTCTCAAAAACAGTGGTCCGACTCTTTGGATCATCCAGTGTGGTGGTTTGGGCTTTTTTTTTCCTTATTTGTGAGTCCAGCAGGTCTCATTCATACACAAACACAAACACACACTCACACACAAACGTGCGCACACACTCACTCTCTCTCTCTCTCTCTCAAGTCACACACCCTGCAGAAACACAAAAAAAGAACACACACACATACACGGTTTTAGTCACACTTTAAACAAGCCAACAAACATTGTATATTTATTCATGTGTAATCTCTAAACTTCACAGGTAAACATAGTCAGATATTCAGAATCAAAGTCCAGCGTAGTTTAAACAACAGTCTACTCTCTGGATAAGCATGATGAAAGACTTTACGAAAATGTAACAAATTTAATAGGTAAGAAATAAGAAAGAAATTAACAAATAACTTGCTAGTATTTAAAAGATTAATTTCGTTTTTTTCTGAATTGTAAATGCATGTGAAAAAAGGGTTCTTTATACTATGATTCATTTTTCTTTCGCACAACCACAAATGAAAGTGTTATTCTCTGCTGAGCCAACCGAGCTTGTTTTTCTGCATCCCAAAAAGTACACTTAAACACATTACCAACATTACTCAGAGTAATGTAGTCTAGTATGAAGATGATCCGTGCAGAGACTCAAGAGAACTCCAGATAAACTCCAGTCCAACTAAACTTCTTTAATATATTTACTTTATTCTACTAAAATACATTCATTTACAATCAGCATATATGCAGCTGAAACAGGGAACAGCCTAGTGCATCTCAAATTTATCTACATTAATATTTTAATATAACAGTATAGACTTTATGGCTTTTAGAAAAAAAAAATGTAGGGGAGGGAGGGAGTAGTGCACTATAGGGCTCTGTTGTTCAGTCTAAGCTTTTGTCTTTAATGGTATTTTTTTTCTCCTTATATTACTTTTACTTTTATACTTTAAGTAGTTTTGAAAGCAGAACTTATATTTATTTACTTAAACAGTAAAAAGCTTGAGTTAATACTTCAACTTTTATCAAAGTATTTTAAACCTTAGTATCTATCCTTCTACCTACAGAGTAATGAATGTCAATATTTTTCACATCTTTGACTACACTGCACTTCTAATAATGGGCCACTATTCCTATAAACTATTTAGTGTGGGAAAAGTGCAGTTTGACTTGTTTAACTTGTGTTTGCTTTAACTTTTATAGATCTAAAGCTCGATCACATAATTTGATGTGTTTTACACACGTACGTTTCTATATAAATTAAAGATTTATATATTTATAAAATACACAATTGTGTCACATTGGTTTTTAAGAGTGTTTGTTGATGAATATGAATGTTTCGTACAATACAGAAAACAAATCCTCTCACCTGGTCACTGGACGTTCTCAGGTGTGCCGTTTCCATAGCCACCTTTCGATTTCATCTGAGCCTGGACTGAGTTCACCTTAATTATAGAGAAACATAAGACAGTTACACATGCTGTGCTCCCACAAAACACAAACATGCATATTTGTATTTAAAGCAGTGTAGACATTTTTATATATATTCATTGTCACATCAATACTACTCACATACACCAGCTGTTTACTGCACTTCATACTGTGTGAACAGTTTATAATAAATAGACCAACAGAAATGCTCCAGAATTACCAGGAATTGAATCCCAAGTGAACATTTACATTCCTATATATAGGTGTTGCTGAACCTGTTCTAATTGATGTAAAGTGAAACCTTTTTACATCTTTTAGGAAAGTGTAAACTAAACCCATTTGAATACACATTTTCATACCTTTAGGTTCCTTTAGAAAGCGAAACTACATTTGTCTTGGCATAGTCGAATAAGGAGAGTTCAGAACATGGAACTGATACATTATATCCCTCAAACACCGCTCTGTCCTCTTTCAAGAGAAAACCCACCAACAGCAAAAAAAAAAAAAAAAAAAAAAAGCTGAAAAGGAAAAAATACTAACAGATAACACTAGGCCGACTGGAGCATGTGCAAAATCTGTCATCTGGCATGTGGACGAGAAAAAATAGAAAAGCTAAAAGCTAAACCATCCAACAAGCTTCAACTTCGACTAGTTCACTACACACTGTGCAGTCTCACCACAAATTTATTCTTTACATTTCTATGCCAGCCTGGATTAGGCTATGAATTTGTGGGTACACTAAGGGTGCACTAAAAGCAAAGGCATCCCAGCTGGATGTAGAAATGTTTATATTAGCTAATGTAAAACGGAATGATATGTCCAAAAGTATCTTGCCATCCTTTCTAATTAGTATGGAGCCCCAAGACATCAAGTATAAAAAAGGCGTGGCCACTACTTATTTAGATGTGGGAACGAGTTAATTAAATTGTAGCCATTAAGGTGTGGTCACAAGGTCTTTTTGTTTCACAGCTAACAAAGCAAGCAGCTATCAGGGGCTGTGAACATTATGACAGCCTAAGGAAGGTAAATGGGTCTGCATACTGTCCGCGCCTGATCCCGTCAGCTTTTAGTCTGACAATTAACTGAGAATTACGCCATGTCTCACTGCAAGAGACTCAAAATTATTACCATAATTCATTCCAAGATTAAAATGAAAAAAGAAACCAATTTACTCTCTGTTTTATTACTAAAGATTGTCCTTGGATTGAAGTTTTGATGTAATATTCAGTTTCTTTATGGGCATTCATTAATAGAAAAGCAAACTTTATTATTCTCTGGTTTCGTCTTAATTATCTTGTTCCCACGCCTTAATAAAGCATGGCCATGACTTATTTATTTATATAATTTCCACTCCTTAGGATCTTGTTCCTACGCCTTAATAAGTCGTGGCCATGCATTGTTTAATGATGACACCTAAGGGGCTCCATAAATTAGGTACTTTAACAGTTTTATGGCTGACATTAACATATTAAAACACAGCTCTTACAACCCTAATAAAAAATAAAAATAAAAAATAAAAACAGCAATAACCAATAGAACGGGACACCCTACAGCAGGGGTCAGCAATAGGCAGCCCGCAAGCATGAAACAATAACAGCAATAAATGGATACGACCTTAATAATATCTGATAATGGTGATATTGTCTATTGTGTTTGTTCACATACAGTTGTGGTCAAAAGTTTACATACACTTGTAAAAAAACATAATGTTATGGCTGTCTTGAGTTTTCAATAAGTTCTACAACTCTTATTTTTCTGTGATAGAGTGATCGGAACACATACATGTTTGTCACAAAAAACAGTCATAAAATTTGGTTCTTTCATAAATTTATTATGGGTCTGCTGAAAATGTCACCAAATCTGCTGGGTCAAAAATATACATACAGCAACAAAATTTGTCAATTTTGGTGATGTAGCGAGTTGTGTCAATCAAATTAGCTTCATGTCATGGCCTCTTCACTTCTTGTAAGTGATTCTGATTGACTACAGCTGTTGACTTCTCATGAGCCCATTTAAATAGGGCTCATTTGACCCAGTGATTAGACTCAGCTACAAAAGCTACAATGGGAAAGTCAAAGGAACTCAGTGTGGATCTGAAAAAGCGAATTATTGACTTGAACAAGTCAGGGAAGTCACTTGGAGCCATTTCAAAGCAGCTACAGGTCCCAAGAGCAACTGTGCAGACAATTATACGCAAGTATAAAGTGCATGGAACAGTTGTGTCACTGCCACGATCAGGAAGAAAACGCAAGCTATCACATGCTGCCGAGAGGAGATTGGTCAGGATGGTCAAGAGTCAACCAAGAATCACCAAGAAGCAGGTCTGCAAGGATTTGGAAGCTGATGGAACACAGGTGTCAGTCTCCACAGTCAAGCGTGTTTTACATCGCCATGGACTGAGAGGCTGCCGTGCAAGAAAGAAGCCCTTGCTCCAGAAAAGGCACCTTAAGACTCGGCTGAAGTTTGCTGCTGATCACATGGACAAAGATAAAACCTTCTGGAGGAAAGTTCTCTGGTCAGACGAAACAAAAATTGAGCTGTTTGGCCACAACACCCAGCAATATGTTTGGAGGAGAAAAGGTGAGGCCTTTAATCCCAGGAACACCATGCCTACTGTCAAGCATGGTGGTGGTAGTATTATGCTCTGGGGATGTTTTGCTGCCAGTGGAACTGGTTCTTTGCAGAAAGTAAATGGGATAATGAAGAAGGAGGATTACCTCCAAATTCTGCAGGAAAACTTAAAACCATCAGCCCGAAGGTTGGGTCTTGGGCGCAGTTGGGTGTTCCAACAAGACAATGACCCAAAACACACATCAAAAGTGGTAAAGGAATGGCTAAACCAGGCTAGAATTAAGGTTTTAGAATGGCCTTCCCAAAGTCCTGACTTAAACCCCATTGAGAACATGTGGACAGTGCTAAAGAAACGGGTTCATGCAAGAAAACCATCACATTTAGCTGAACTGCACCAATTCTGTCAAGAAGAGTGGTCAAACATTCGACCTGAAGCTTGCCAGGAGCTTGTGGATGGCTACCAAAAGCGCCTAGTTGCCGTGAAAATGGCCAAGGGACATGTAACCAAATACTAATGTTGCTGTATGTATATTTTTGACCCAGCAGATTTGGTGACATTTTCAGCAGACCCATAATAAATTTATGAAAGAACCAAATTTTATGACTGTTTTTTGTGACAAACATGTATGTGTTCCGATCACTCTATCACAGAAAAATAAGAGTTGTAGAACTTATTGAAAACTCAAGACAGCCATAACATTATGTTTTTTTACAAGTGTATGTAAACTTTTGACCACAACTGTATATTACAGTAAACAGTATTTTACCCAGTCCTGCTAAATGACCAATGCTTTAATAACTGAGACTTTCACAGTATAGACTGCAGAAGGTGAAGGAAAAAAAGGTCATATTAGTGTACATAAACTATGATTAATTCAAATTTGTTGTCTTTTAAGGATGAAAAGAAGTATGAATGCTTTGTTATGCTGTTCTATTATCATTTTGTCAGTCACATTTAAATGGTCTGGTTCATCCCATAATTTCTGGGATGATACATTGTCCAAAAAAATTGTCATAGTTTCAGACCTACCCACAGCAAAATTTCAACACAAAAGTTAAACCACTTCCCAGAAGAGTAGAGGCTGTTACGGCAGCAAAGGGGAATAAACTCCCTACTAATTCTCTTGATTTCAGCTGGATGAGGATTTGGACGTAGACTATAGGAGTACTCTTCCTTTTGTTAAGAGCACAAAGTTTAAACCCTGAGTGCTGGATGAGGCTGTGTGCTGGTGTTATAACTGTGTGACTGTGATTGATACGAATATGAATAGTATTTAGTGACTCACCGCCGATAAACCCATGCCCATGTCCCCTGAGCCCACGTGTGTCATGTGAACGAAGTTGGTAGGTTCCCCAATCATCGTCCGATCTATCCTCCGCCTCCGCTTCTGCAGAGAGAACACACACAACATAAACTGTCAAACAAATCGAACAACAGAAACATCTATAACTATTTTAGAGTTCATAATTTATAGTGAACAGAATCTGACTGTCTGCATTGTTCTTTTATAGATACTCTCTCAGTTGGACAAGTTTATAGACTGTAGGTAAAAATAGCAACTCCTCCTTAGTTTATATCACAATACCTACATTTAGAGCATTATTAATACATATATATTCACCCTAATGAGAGACTGTAGCTCCTCCTCCTCCTCAGTTTACAGCCAATAAAACCCCCAAAAAATCAGTGTTTCAGAGAATTAGAATTATATTATTATATACGACCAATTGGCTTTTGGCAGTGTGGGCAGTGTGCCAAGTCCTGCTGGAAAATGAAATCTGCATCCTTCATAAAAGTTGGCAACAGAGGGAATCATGAAGTGCTTTTTATTATCAGACTTTAGACTTGATAATAAAACACAGTGGATCAACACCAGCAGATGACATGTCTCTCCAAAACATCACTGATAATCAGTAAATTTTACATTTCATTTGTAAATCAAGGGAGCAGAGTCTGGAGTCTAGTGTGAAGTTTCCACAATATTAACGGTGATGGTTTGGAGAGTCATGTCAACTGCTGGTGTTCTCTAGTTATTACTAGCTGCACCTTAATAACACAAGTACATACTTGAATTAATTGTCCGAGTCTATTGTACTTATTGTTCATACACCTTGTGTTTGTCTTGCACTAATGATCGTCTGTTACAGCCACAGAGATCTCGCCTTAAAGAGTTTTGCTGTTCTGTTCAACCAGTATTAGTATAATGACGATAAAGTTGAATAGAATTAAATATACTCTAAATGTGAGATGCTGTGAATCAGGCCTGATCATTTTAAGTAGGTTTCAGAGCGTTTTCGCTTCAGACTCACCGGCTGAGGTTGTTCGGCGACGCAACAGCTGAAGCAAACCCAGAACTCCGTCATGTTGAGTTTACAAGCCTAAAACTACAGCAACTTCCTCCCTGATGCACGCTCCGTCACCTTCTTCTTCCCCAGAATCGTATGAGGATCTTTCACGTCTTCCTGTTCAGGCCACAACCGTCTGCCGGAAGACGATTACAGCGTGCGCAAGGCTTGAAGACAGGCGTTCCTCTCCAGCAAGTTCACACACAGATAGATGCAAACACACATTCACACACCCATACACACACGCATACACACACAGCTGTATAGGGCCTGCCTACGCCTCCTGTAGGACACAACACAACACATTACAAGACACAGACATACAGCGTTACAGACTTGGTGTAGTCAGTGTTCTCAGAGAACTATAAAGTTGCATTAAGGCGCATGACACGCCTGTGGTTTGGGTGACATTTCCTCACAGCAGTCTGGAGGCCCACAGACGGCCTTTATTTACATCAACAGCACAAGTGCTTAAGTGCTTCTTATTCATTTGTCTCGAAGAAGGTCATGCTTCTATTTTTTTAAACTACGTCACTTAACGCGCTATATGTGGACAGATGTAAAAAATAAGAAGTCATGAACAGTCAATAAACATCCTAAGACTGGAGAGTGTACACTAGATAGCTACACCTACAACCAATGAGGCCTGACAAAAACAGGAAACTGTTCTACACTCCACTGAGAACATTATATTCGCTGCCTCCTTCAATAACTGCTGTAATCATGTATGACCTATATGTTACAGTGTTACTGCACCTTATCGTCACCACGCATATTTTCTCAGAAACTGAGAGCTATCTTATCTAGAATCGTATCCTCTTCTATTTGTTCCAACCTCTAAACAATGAGAGTGAAAATATAGTGAACTAAAAAATAATCTTATTATGTAATCTATGTACAGCTCAGGAAAAAAAAGAGACCACTTCAGCTTCTTTTTTATAAGTATATGTTTGAGTAAAATGAACATTGTTGTTTTATTCTATAAACTACAGACAACATTTCTTCCAAATTTCAAATAAATATATTGTCATTTAGAGCATTTATTTGCAGAAAATGAGAAATTGCTGAAATAACAAAAAAGATGCAGAGCTCTTAGACCCTTAAATAATGAAAAGAAAACAAGTTCATATTCATAAAGTTTTAAGAGTTCAGAAATCATCATTTGGTGGAATAACCCTGTTTTTTAGTAACAGTTTTCGTGTATCTTGGCATGTTCTCCTCCACCAGTTTTACATACTGCTTTTGGACAACTTTATGCCACTCCTGATGCTAAAACTCAAGCAGTTCAAGCAGGTTTGATGGCTTGTGATCATCCATCTTCCTCATGATTATATTCCAGAGGTTTTTAATTAGGTAAAATCAAAGGAACTCATCATGTTTAAGTGATCTCTTATTTTCCAGAGATGTATATTGCTAGGCTAAGCTATAAATTCTAGACACTAAACAAAAAAAAACTAATTCAGGAGTTAACTTATAAAGCAAGCTTTTTATTTTTTTGTAATAGCTACACACAATACAGAACACAATATACAAAAATACAAACTCTTGTAGAGAGTGTGATGACTACAAATTAGAGGTTAGAGGGGTGTAGCAAGCTTACTGGTAGTAGAATTATATATGTATATATTTATTTTTTTTCGTTCCACCTTAAAATGTGCCACCTTAATTAGCTAACCTAAAGAGACAACTTCAAACTACCATTAACTATTACCAGCTTTTTTTTACGTATTTATTGTAGCTACAAATATTTTGTACAGGAAAAGGCGATATTTCTTATTATGTTGACATTTTAATCAGTTTTATATGGAAACAAGCTCATTAACACATCCTCTACAGACAGGCTAGGCTAAGACAAGCTAGCTAACAGCTAACTAGTTCACTACACTGACATTAAACAGCTATAAGAAAGCTAATTCAAAGCTATAAACTCCCACTTTAACCACCAGATTATTAATAATAAGGCTTAATTAGCTAAATATCCGCCTGTTTTAAATAGAAAACCCTTTATATTACAGTTAAACGATCTATTTCAGACAGGGCGAGCTGGGTGGCTAGCTAACCTATTAGCTGCACGCCTGCTAACGAACCGACCGAATGAACGAAAACGGATCGACTTTAGCTAACGAATTGATTTATTTTACAAGTATGCGGATTATTTACGCGCATTAACTCTGTTTGATGACAGGCATATGCTTCTTTCTAGCACATACACTTACCTTTTAACGAGTTTAAGGGGGAAATAAACCCTTACCTCGGCTACTTCCTCGAAGTTGCTGTCAGAAAAAAAGTTGAAGGAGGCTCCGTTCAGATTTCTTTTTTTTTTACACTTCTATTACGGCATACTCCACCCGTGTTAAGCAGAGTCCCGCCCACATGCACTTACGGTTGGCCGTCTGTGTCATCGTGTTGGCGCTCTGATTGGCTGCTTGTCTTAGTTTTTACATTATGCTCGGGCTCTGATTGGCTATTAGCTCCTCCTCGCAGCCAGAACCGCCTTGAACCAGAGCCATACAATTCACCGGCGCAAAAAAGGCGGAGCCTGCGCGGAATACGGGTGGGGTTTGTTGTAATATGGGTGTGGTATATCGCAACACAGGCGGAAAACAAACAATAAAATCTGATCTATAAATAATTCTCTCAGCGGAAACGGCGCTGAGTCTGTACTGTACTCATTGTTTGTACGTCAGCGGTTTCCCTTTTTCCTCATTTTTCTTTCTGGTTTTATATATAATTCGCTTTATTTCTTGATTTATCTCACGTTTAAACGTGTAGAAACTATTCTCCAGCTCGTTTAACCCTTTAATCGTTTAATAGTTTTCATAATTAATAAATTAAGAAAGTGAAAATGCTGTGTTTAATGTTCGAAGATTACAGTCAATCGCTGAAAACTGTAATGGGCATAAAGATAAAGTCCAATGTATCCACCAGATGGTGCCACTGACGCAGTGTAATATTTTAAGCAATGATATATATATATATATATATATAATATAAATGTTTTTTTTCTGCTGTTTATTCTTTAACTTGTTTTTTAAATTAATTCAAAAGTTTGGAAACATTCAATTATAAAATAAATGAAACATAAAACATATTTTGGTTTATTTAACATGTTTTGCTTAGTAAATAATTCTACAATGTGAAAAATCATAAACAGAAAGAAAACACATTGAATGAGAAGAAGTGTGTCCACACTTTTGACTGGTACTGTGCAATAAAATATTTTATCTCTTTCAATTGTAGATCAGACTTTATGGTAATAATCTCTCTTGTTTTACAAGGTACAGCACATATTACCATCTGTACAGAAAACAATCATAACATTCTCAAATCTGAATTAGATTACAGTGAGCATTCACAGTTAAATTATAATCAATTTATTGTGTTTTATTGTTTAGTTTTTTATGTATAGCATTCAATTTGCTTTACGAGTTTATGACAGTTTTTGTAATGATGCTACACTGTACACAAATAAGTGTGTAAAAAAAGTAAAATGTACTGGAAGTTATATTACCTGGAATACTTTTTTTATTTTACAATTAGACCATATTTAAAAATATATATTTCTTTGTAAATGTACTGATAAATTCTGTCTAAAAAAAGATCACATTGTTCAAAATATAGAATTTTTAGAAAATTCACAGAAAAATATACCTTTAAAAACAGAACACAATCAAAATATTCATCAAAACCAAACATGTATTATGTCCTTGGCCAAGGTAAATTGTGTATATGTACACTACTACCTGAGAGAAAAAAGGTTCCATCTAGCAAGAGTACAGAAATGTTTCCTTTATTAATTACAGATTATGTTACTGTTCATTTGCATATATTTTTGTACAGTGCAGTTTACTTTAGTTTACTAATAATATTTAAGGGGTATATGTGAAACTGTTTTATTTATACTAGATTATAAAGAGGCAATGAGTCATCTGCACACACACACACACACACATGCACATACCACTTTAGCTGAACTTTAGTTTGCTTTAGTTGAACAGGATCTGTGCCAAACTTATCCTAAACACAGCCTCAGAAAAATATCCAAAAATAACTCAACATACATCTAAATGGAAATTCCACTTATTTTGTTTTGCTATCTTATAATTTTGAAATACTAAGCTATTAACTCTATTTCTATTTCTGTTTTTTTTTTTTCATTGTTTAACTGGTCAGGTGCTCCTAGCATGTGGCTCTGTGTCATCCTCTGGTGTCTTTGCCTCAGTTTTTAGTGTTGTCACCTGTGTCCTTTGTAACTCCACCCCCTTGTTACCTTGCCCAGGTGTTTCTTGTTCCCTGTTATATATAACATATATATAGGCCCTTTGCTTCAGTGTCCCCATGTCTGTTCTTGTATTTCTGTGCCTATTTCTAATTGTGTTCCTTTCCCTGTTACCGCTGTCCTAGTTCTCCTATCCAGTTTCCTGTCCAGTCACTGTTTGTATCTATTGTCCAGTCTGCTGCTCTGTCTAATGTGTAGTGTATGTCCAGTCTGTGTCCTTGTCTAAGGTCCTGTCTCCATTTGTGTACCCTGTCCAGTCTCTGTTTCCGACCCCTGTCCAGTCCCCATTTGTGCCTTGTGTCTCATCTCCTGTGCAGTCCTGTTCGCATCCTATGTCCAGTATTTGTTCCATGTTCAGTCACCTGTCCAGTTCACGTTTTCTTTCCATTCTCCCGTCCAGTCCCTGGTCCCGTCCTGTGTCCTTTCTGGTCCCTGTTCTTTTCCGGCAAGGAGTTGCACGTTTAGTGGTGGCTTCTGTCAGGTTCTCATCCTGTTTTCCGTGTCCGTCTTGTTAGATTGTAACTCCGAACCCTCCTTACCCTCCGCAGGCGTTTCCTGTTTCACCTCCGTGTGCATATATTCCATGTTCATATGTTTTAGTTTTTCCTTGTCTGTTCTTGTGCGTTTTCACATCGGTTACGTTTGCTTGTTCCATGTCTCAGTTTATTTCTTGTTTTTCTTAGTTAGTCCTGTTTGTTTATTCACTGGAATCTTCTTTAAGTACTAAATGACGCCTATGTTTTCTAGGCAACTGTGTGTTTTCAGGGGATTTTTTTAGTTATTAAGCTTACTCTAACTTTAGCCACAGAGATAATGAATACATCTGAGAAGTATACTTCAATTTGCAATTTGGAAGGTCCATTCAAGTGCAACTGAAGTACATTGAGTTACTGCCTTTTTCGGGTTATTGCGTGACCAAAGCACCACATGACAAACCATCTTTTTTTAAAGTCAGGGTTAGACCACAGCCTGAGCTGAAAGGGCCTGTCAGTGTTGAGTCACCACTGGGTTTATAACTGAATCCAGACTGTGCTGAAACAAGTCAGAGAGAAATTAATATATTATATAACACAGTGCAGTAAAATGTAATAAATGATTTCTAAACCATCTATTTTGCATAATTTAGTAAATATTGTGAATGATTTAATATCTACTATGAATAATTCAATATTCACTAAAATGTTAAAAAAGTATTCACTCTTTAAATGTTTTCTACTTTTTTGCTGTTATAAATAAAATCTGGTTTCTTTCATTAAAAAACTCTTTGTTGTCCAATTGAAAACCGACTTCTAACAAGCAGTTTCAAATAAGTAAAAATATACAAGGTCCAGGACAGTTCAGTTAGCAGTTTTACAGTGATTGAATGAAGATGAGCTGAGTGCAGTGAAAGTGTCTCTAGTGATTAATATAAAGACAGCTGTCAGGAAGGTTCTGGGTATTCTTATATTCCTGACTACAAATACACTGAGACAAAAGACAAGACAAGAAAAAAGAACTATGGAAGCCCATTCCCACCACCTAAAAACATCCAGAACATATTTTTTATTTTGAAATGTTATCTTATCATTTTTTCTATCTCATGTTGGGTAGATGTAAAGTGGTATAATTACAGGTCCTGGGTTAGGGACCCTGCTTTAGGCCCTCTGAGCCTTACACTCATACAGCTGCCTACTGTGTGTGTGTGTGTGTGTGTGTGTGTGTGTGTGTGTGTATGAAAACAGTGAATGTTTTGGTGGTAAAAGCTCGTCAGCTCTCTTCCACTAGGCTCATCCAGACACAGTGCGGAGGAGGAAACACTCCCTAAACCACCACAGCCTGTAATCCAGACACCATGTGTGTGTGTGCGCGTGTGCACGTGTGTAAACATGTAAACGTGTAAAAGTGCAGGGAGTGCAAGACAGAGAGGACAGAAGAGAAATCTTCATCACCAGATGTCTCACGTATCATCCAGCAAAAACTCTGCAATCAAATTGTACTTCAGTTTAATTCTATACTATTTCATTATATCATATGCTCTTCTATACTGCGACCACAGACTTTTTGTGTAAAGTACTAAGAAATGTTAAGCTATACTGAGTCAAAATAACATAAGAAACTCTATCAATGTATATTTTTAATTATAACTAGCTTTATGTTCAAGTGATGCAAAAGTAAGAAAGCTTTTTGCACTAGCTACTAGTTACTGTAATCAGGAAACTCACAGTTACGCAATGTTATGTATTTGATTGAAAGAGTACTCAAGTGATTAAATTTCCAAGATTATTAATTTGTTACAGTATATTCCAGCACATTTTATTCTGTTCGAATATATTCTTCTCTAATTTATCTAATTTCTATTCTATTCAGCTCTTTTTAATTCTAGTTATAGTTAATTTGTGTTCTCCATTCTATTTTATCTCATTCTTTTCACTAGAAATAAAAAAAAAGGATGGACAAAAAATAAATAAATAAAGAGATTAAAATAGAAAAGTGAGAGAAACAGAAAAGAGAAAGGAGATAAATAGAGAGGGAGAAAGTAGAAGATACCTAGAGAGAGAATCAACATTCATTCAGCGTTATGATTTTATATGTATTGTTTGTATTAACTCAATTTACTCAATTTTATTAAACATTTATTCAATGTTCTTTGTTGTCAACAGAGAGAGTGTTAGAGAGGGAGAGAGAGAGAGAGTGTTATGAATGCTGTTTCCACACCCCTCTCTCTCTCCCTCTCTCTCTCTCTGTCTCTCTGTCTCTCGTTTTAATTATGAAAATGTGATGCAACCTTTTTTCTGTGTTATAAGGAGAGAAAGCGAGAGAGAGAGAGAGACCCATAGAACAAAAGGATGTTCAATCAACATTAAATCAACATTTTTCCATTGCTAATGTGTTGTAGCCTGTACTGTGGTCTTGCAGTCGTAGAAATTGGCATTTAAATATTTATTATTATAGTTTTCTCTGTTGTTTACACACATTTTCTGAAAGCATGCCTCATATTCTCAGAACTATTTTTACATTTAAATCAATGTTATGTCTAGTCAAGATGGTATTTTGTTTTCAGATTACACACACAAACCTGAATTCATCACATGAATAAACATTTATAAGAACCAGTTGAACACTGATACGCTCAATGTAAAACACTTCTTCTTCATTCACTATAATGATTTAGGCCTTTTTATTCAGTGTTACACTTAGTGCATATAGTACACAGACAATTGGGTTGTAAAATATGTTATAATAATGTGCTTATAGTAATATATATATATATATATATATATATATATATATATATATATATATATATATATATTTTTTTTTTTTTTACTATAAGCACATTATTATAACATATTTTACAACCCAATATATATTATTTACCCATAAAAACAATGTGAACAGTGTTCATCCCAACCAACAAACAGTGGTCAAAAAGAGAAAGAAAAAGTAAAAGAGAGAGAGAACGAGTGAAAGAGAGTGAAAGAGACAACTAGTGAAAGAATGAAAGAGAGAGAAAACGAGAAATAGTGACAGAGAAAAAAAGTGAAAGAAAGAGAGTGTAAGAGAGAGAAAGATTTAAACAGTAACCAAGAGAGAAAAAATAATGAGAGAGAACGAGTGAAAGAGTTAAAGAGAGAAAGAACGCGCGAGAGAGAAATAGAGAACGAGAAAGAGTGAAAGAGAGAGAGAGTGAAATAGTAAAAGTGTGCGAGAGAGAGAGAGGGAGGGAGGGAAGGTGGAGGGAGGAAATATAAACACATTCTTTATAAACCCACAGTGTAAAACTCTATTTTTATGAAATATATGTAACACCGCCCCCTCTCTCTCCCTCTGAAAAGGGCGCGTCTATTGAACGTCTTGCTCTCTGATTGGCTGCTGGTGGCGCTCTCCGTTGGCGTGTTTCTGCTTAAATACCCAATCAGGGAGAGGGTCGTGGGCAGTAAAGCCCGTGTGCGCGCTCTGCACGCTCTCTCTTCCCTTTCCGCGCCTCGCGCCCTCCGGTGAAGCTCGTGTAGCTCCGCGTTCCCGCAGCACCATGGAGCAGAAAAGTAGCTGACGGCACGCGACCCTCCATCCCTCTCTCTCTCTCTCTGCCCACGCGCGCTCTCTCCCGGTCCTCCAGCTCCCGCGAGCCTCCGTTCAGTAACGAAACCAACGAACGAGCCCGAGAGACCTACCGGCTGACCGACCGCCCGCGCGCCCAGTGTCCAGGATGAAGTACGTCATCGGCATCGGCGGGTGAGTGTATGGCGGAGGGAGCACGTGGCTTCCCATTGATCGGAGAAAAAACGATATTAACGCTTTATATCAGTGTAATAACGCAGCTATTCGCGTTTAAACGCGCTTAATGGTGAGTTACTGAGTGTTTATGTGCAGTATTGGGTGTTATTAACTGGTAATAATGAGCCTATTAGCTTTGCTAGCTGGCATATGGGAGGTGAGACCCCGCACTGTAACCAGCTGCTGCATTTCTTACAGTAACGTTAAATATATGCAGTAAATAACTCGATATTAACTGTGCTCTGCTGTAAAACAGTGCAGTATTGTGTGGACGATATATTGCCCGATAAATAATTGTAATAAACGATATTATTTTCATTTTAAGACCATTTCATGCCACTCATGTGAACATTTAGTTGTATAATAATACAATTGCATAGTTTTAAATTGTACTTTTTTAGTCTTATAAAATAATAATACTTCTTAAAATATCCTAAAAATGAGTTAAATAGCTGTTTTTAAAGTCAGCATTTTGGGATAAACATAATGGGACAGTGGGTCTAATTATCATTACAGGACTATACTTTATATAAGTTAAATAAAATAAAACCATTTAAATAATGGATATTTCATGATAAATAAATACAATTATAGAGCCTGTGCATCAAAGGAAAAAACTAAGCTATCAATGCACCATGCTCATGTAATAGTGCAGCTAACCCTGTTTAAAGGATCTTAATCATGCATTGCTGAGTGTTTATGTACAGTGTTGGGTATTATTAATTCATAATAATAGACATAATGGTTGTAACATGTCAGGGAAAATTAGTAGTTAAATGAAAGAAGTTTCCCAGAAATGTACTGCTTTGTTTTGAGACTAAACACTGGGGGAAAAAAAAACATAAAATGTCAATTAATCAGTTATTTACATATAAACTATAAATTATAAATCTGAAGCAACAATGACACAGTCATAATGCATTTATTAAAGCCATAACTTACTCTAAAAAAGCTGTAAAATTGTGTTGCTTATTTACAGTAAACTGCTATCTTTATTATACAGTAATCGGCACTATCCTTTATTGGCAGCTTTTTTGCTGTTAACTTGTTTTTATGACATTTATAATGATTGTAAATGTTAATAGCATAGCTATAACCTTTTAGATGCGTATAATTTCCAGCACTAATTCTATATTTAGAACTGTGCTGCAAATACATTACGCACTGTCTCTGCTGTAAATCAATAATAAACATGCTAGTGAGAATTTTGATATACAATAATAATAATAATAATTTTCCAGCACATTTTGTTAATGAGGTTCTTTTGGTTTGTGTTTCAGTGTAACTAACGGGGGTAAGACCACCCTGACTGACAAACTGACCCGTACCTTGCCCAACTGCTGCGTAGTGCACCAGGATGACTTCTTCAAGGTGAGTACTGAGTGTGTGTTAGTGTGTATGTGTGTGTATTGTAAGCAGAGCTGTTGTTAGTCCTGTAGTAAGCCTGTGCAGCCACTGTGTTTATACTAAGGGTGTAAGGATTTCAGTTCAGTGTGTAAAACAGTGATTAATATTAGACACCTGAATTGTTTTTGTTTTTTTTGGCATCAGTTTTATATTTATATAATTTATAGCTCAACTGCACTGTTTAATTCTTTTTTAGACAAAATGTTAATTGATTTGTCCTATCAAATGAAATTGAGCTATGATATTGAAGCTGAAATATGTACAGTAGGGCTGCAACAGTTGGTCAATATAATTGACAATGCCAATTATTTAAATTTGTTGTCTACAAATTTAATTGTCAAAAAAAATATGGTGAGTATTTTCGATACTTTGCGTGAAATGCGCATAAATGCTCGGAGAGTGCACACTGCAAAGTAAAAAAAAAAGGAAGCACAAATTATTAAAATTGTCTAAACACTGCCGTTGTGCTGAAATTTCTCGCTCGCTCACTCTGTCGCTCTCACTCCCGCTGCCTCCTCCCTCTCTCTGTACCCTGAGATATTATAATACGGTAAAAAGGATCTAGTCTGGGAGAATAAACCACACTACAGTACAGTATTATTACTATATTATTACTATATATATTTTTTAAGTAAACTAATGCTGATATGTTTTTAAAGGAACTATTAAAATCTAAAGTGCATCTAGCCAATATTCTTAAGGAACATATATGTAGTTTAAGCACAAGTAATTCTGTTGACTTTGTTACTAATAAAGTGCAACTAACAAAATGCTTTGTTTGTTCCAACAAAGTCCTAAAAGATGGAGTCTCTCATAATGACAAAAAGATAACGAGATTTCTCATGTCGGCTGTTACATAAACACGTTGTGGGAGAATAGTTGTCACTGTTGGTTTAAAAAAATGTATTGTTTGAGTATCTGTATCTAATTCAAAGTATCAAATCATAATTGGTGTCAAACATTTTTAAAAGATCCTCAGCCCTAATAATGGGCTTAAACTAATCTTAACACTAAACTTGATCCATGTCTACAAAGAGCCAAAACACAACAAATTACATATTTACTCAGTAAAGTCTGAACATTTAAATGGCATCTGGACATTTAAATGTTTTTTTAAATCTTATGTTCAGCTGTTTCTGTTGCTTTTAGGGATGGAGGACAGAAATAATCACTGACTAATCGACTAATCGAAAAATTAATCATCAGATTATTTGACTACCAAAATAACCATTAGTTGCAGCCCTACTGTACAGCATCAAAAGCTGGACAATGTGAATCGTTACACCCCTAGTATCCGCAGTGAAACTGCAGCAAAGTCAGTTTGGCTTTATAGCTGAGGGATAGACTTGGTGTGTGCTGGTAAAGCTGAGAATCGTCCAATCAGCCGCTGCCGCTGAATGTACACGAGTACATCTCATCCATGTATGTTTCAGCCCCAAGATGAGATTGAAGTTGGTGAAGATGGATTTAAGCAGTATGATGGTAAGCCGGGGTCTTCTGGCTGGGTTTGGTCTTTTTTTTTTGTGTGTGTGTGTTGTGGGGGGAATTCGTGTGTGTGGGTGTGTGTGTGTGTGAGTGAGTGTGTGTGTGTGTGTATGTGTCTGACTTTACTTACACTGCCTTAAGTTTGGAGACATCTAGCTTTTTAAAAAGTGAAATTGTTCAGTTAATTTGCAACCTATAGATATATCATAAAAAATTAAATAGAACTAAAAAATGTGACTCTTTAGAAAACAGTTCAGTTTAAATACAAATCTGTATTTAGTAATAATAGTAAGTTAAGAAAATAAAAAAAATAATAATATTGTATTATTCTACGCTTTGTAGCAATTGATTAAGTTCAGTTACAAATGGTAAAATATTTGATCATTTCAGCAGTGATTTCATAGAAATTAAACATTTTACATCTTATAGAAAAACTACTATGTAAAATGATTTAGTGCAATACGAAGTCTCTGATTTTACATCGGTTCAGTTCAGTTTTCCAGTTTAACAGTGCTAAAATGTGTTCAGATTTGTAAAGAAGGCGAGGTGTTTCCAAACTTATGTCCTGCAGTGTGTGTAACACAGTTTGCATGCTTTTAACGAAGACGTCTAAAACGTCCACCACTGTCCTGCCATCTCATTGGCTGTTTGTGTGTGCGTGTGTGTCTGTGCATGTGTGTGTGTGTGTAGTCATCACAGCTCTGGACATGGACGCCATGATGAGCACCATCTACGCCTGGCGTGACAACCCGGTGAAGTTTGAGCGCTCGCATGGCGTCAACAACACTCTGGACTCCGAGATCATCCCACGGTCCAGAGATGAGGATACACACATCCTCATAGTGGAGGGGTTTCTGCTCTACACCTACAGGTGAAGCATTTGTCTCGAACACACAGCACTGACAGAATCAGTAGAATAACGAATGCATTAAACACAGCAGCCTCTTAGTATTAGTGCTATATTTCAAATAATATCTTTATTAAACACATAAAATGTCTTTTGTTTTATACGTCAACTTAAAATTCTAGTAGAAGACGCCCAGCCAGCGTCAGTGTCAGAGTTACTATATATAGACAGTGTGCTGAGTGCATATATAAATAGGATATGGAGGAATGGTATGAACAGATCTGTGCAGTTAACTAAATGCAGCAGTCAGAGCACAGTAACCCAGCTTCAGACCTGTTACTTAACTTATTTAACAATATATTTATTTTCTGATTTCCTTGCAGACCCCTGATTGATGTATGTGACCAGCGCTACTTCATATCCATCCCATACGAGGAGTGCAAAAAGAGGAGATGGTGAGTAGTGAAGTTGGCACTTACAATCATAAGAAAAGGTTCTCGTGTGTAGAAATGCCATCATACTAACGGAAAACATTTGCACATGCTTTTATATGTTTTGGGTCTTTTTTTAAGTTTCTGATTATGTAGGCATACTTTTAAAGCCAGGCCTGCTCACAAATTATACCTGTGTGTTTGTGTTTAACAGCTCAAGGAACTATGCCGTGCCAGACCCACCTGGTCTGTTTGATGGTCATGTTTGGCCCATGTATGTCAAACATACCAAAATGATGGAGGACCTAGGAGTTGATGTTGGTAGGTAACTCACGCATGTGTATGTGTATATGTATGGGAATTTGTGTTCTTGAAACATCAAATAGTGAATACGCCGTTATCAACCGGTAATGCACTGTAACCGAAGCTCTCCATGTATTACTCCGCCACATACAGGTAACCTAGCAACGATGCAGCGCTTACAAACCAAACAGCGCCGCTACAAACAGAGCAGCAATGGAACTATTTTTTTTTTTTTTCTCGCATAGTTTTTATAACCAAACAGATTGTATTTTCTCCTCCTCTTTAACTCAAAATCTTAAAAAACAGCAATAATGGAACTGTGGTATAATCTCAATAATACACACAGTTATTCACGTTCATGGCTCTGTCCCAGTAGACCCCATGCGTTTACATCTGGACCATGGATGCATTTTCCATTCCATGATTTTGTTCTCTCTGGAATTAATGGAACAGTTAATGAGTTAGAGTTACTGATAGGACATGTAGTGCCACATCTACAGTAGCATCAACAGAATTAGTCCAGTCCAGGACTGGAGAGTGGACAAAACTTTGTTAATTCATATTGTCTAACTGAATTACACAAATGTAACCATCTTCAATGTGTAAATTAAGTGTGTGTTTGTATTTACAGTGGAGCTTGATGGAACCAAGTCAAAGGAGCAGCTGTTTAACTTCGTGTACGGAGACGTAATCAACCATATCCAGAACGAACAAAGGTACGCTTTAGTCTGTACATTATGTTCTTACTAAATTCCTAAAATGAGGTGTTGTCAAGTTTCTTTAGGTAACGTAAATGGCCCTGTCTATCATTCTGTGCAAGCTGTGTTGCAATGTTCATTGCTATCTTACACCCCGACCAACAGTCTATTTGAATATATCTACGCTCATGGGCGTGGTGGTATTGAAGTATGGCGTGTTTAGGTAAATTTCTGAAACAGAAAACACAGGCGCACCACTAACTAAAATGAGCCTAGGCAACAGTCATGAGATGTTTACCGCTATCTTGACAATGCTGCACTAAATGCAGGGACTCAAGGAAACAGTGGTTTAAATCCAACTTTTACATCAACAGTAAACTGAATATAAAATAAAATAAGATTGTTTTTCCCTGTAAATGACCAGCTCACGCACTTTCACAATGTGAACGAGCGGCTCAGTTTCCTCTGCTGAGAAGCACGTGACATGCTGATTGGTTTATTTCATGTTACATCCAAAACACACCCATAATTAGTTAAGATAATTAGTACATGTTTTTTTGTGTTTTGAGCTGTGCAAGGCATACTTTTCTCGTCGTTATGACACACTGCCACGCCCCAAACTATGCTACATGGTGTGTAGTTGATGGCCCGCCTATAGGTTGCCTAAATAGGGCTCTAACAGACAGTTTCAGTAGTTATGAACATGTTGAACTTGGTGTGTTTAGGCCTAAAAAAAAGCAAAATGTGTTAGTCTTCTTACTTTGAGCACTGGTAGTATCATGTGATTTCTTTTGGACACTGGATATGACCAAATTAGGAGAAAAAAATGCAAATTTAACATTTGCGTTAAAACCAAATAGTTATATATAGTTTTATGTTAATCTACCATCCTGCAAGCTCCAAAATTAAAAAAATTAATAAGCAATAAGGCGCACTAACCCCTTCTGATCCCCTGAATTTACACTAATGTGTATATTTGTGTTGTGTTCCAGGTCTGTTGATCTGCTCTAAAGCGTAGCAGCAGGATGAAGACATCTCTCAGCAGCAGCAGCAGCAGCAGCATGTACCTGCCCAGACTGTGTCTGTGTTAATTACTACTCCGCTACATGCTTTTTGGCTTGATTTTTTTATACTCTCCATATTTATTGCCTTTTTTTAAACGATACTCCTGTTAAACTGCTCTGGATAAGGTTGCCATAGGCAGCACAACTCAATAAAAAAGGAACTCCTGGTAAAGGTGTTTGTGTTTTTCTGTTCCGTTTTGCAAATATGCTGTTGTTCTGGATGCCTCTGTGTTGTGGAAGTTCACTATAATGGAGGCTGTGAATCACTCGCACACGCAGCACATTCACCTCATTGTTATGACTCTAAAATCCAATCCTGTGACCTTGTTTACCAAAAGCCTCACTCTTTCCCTGCCTCTTTGTGGGCGTCTGGTGGAGCGTCCCGGCCACATCCTGCTGCTGCCAGAGCGCCCTGTTCATTATGGTTTCCACAGCCGGCCACTTTTCATTTCTTAAACACAGACTCTGAAACCAGCACACTGCCGGTGACCCGCTCACTGCCCAGTCACGCCCAACACACAGGCAACCGAGCACCGTATAATATACAGAGTCCATCTGCAGAGTCATGCAGTGTTCAGAGTGTTTCACACTAATCACTATTCCCTGATCCCTACACTGGAAAACTGGAATAGGCCTAATCTGCGTCATCATGACTCTTATTGAATATTGTATAAATATGATGGGTTTTCTCCACTATATAGACTTCTTCCACACTGTAGCCTTCTCATCTGTTAGCATAAGCAAAAAAAAAAGTGAAAAAAGTATTCCTATTTATTACTCTGTAGGAAGAAGTATAGATACTAGGGTATGAAATACTTTTGTAGAAATTAAAATATCAACTCAAGCTTTTTATTCTTAAAGTAAAAGTGAAAACCAGTAAAAGTACTGGTTTTAAAACTACTTAAAGTATACAGGTAAAAGTTATGTAAGGGGAAAAAATAACATTAAGAACAAAAGCTTAGATGGCACCACAGGATCCTATAGCCTCTCCACAAAACACAATTTTCTAAAAGTCATAATGACTATAATGTTACATTAACCCTTTGAGACCATGCATCCATTACAATGAACATCATGTATATTCTTTATTTTAAACATAACACTATTTGAGAGTTGTCGTCCATTAGAATAGACCATGAACCAGCCAAATGGACAAGTTTAAAAACCATTGAAACAGTAACTTTGCCACTGCACTGGAAGAACCGTAGCATTAGAGCCATTGTGGTACCATATTATGTGTACTAATTTAATGTGATTTAGAACCCTTTTTAAATCATGTTTGTTTACTGTTAAGGGGTGGTTTATGAAATAAAAAGGTCAAAATGAATGATAAAATATTACAATGCAATGGAAATAAAAAACAATAAATAATTAAATATTTAAGTTAACTGCATTTGTTTGTTCTATAAATTTTATAGCAGAATATGAGGGTCTTCTTTTCTATGCATTACAGACGAAAAAAACAGCATTCTTAATTTTTTTTTCCATCACTGAAGATAATTCAGCTCTGAAAGGGCTAAAATGTTAATGTTGATAATATAATGTGGGATGCACTAGGCTGTTCCCTGTTTCAGCTGCATATATGCTGATTGTAAATGAATATATTTTAGTAGAATGTAAATATATAAAAGTTGTAGTTTAGTTCGTCTGGAGTTTGTCTGGAGTTCTCTTGAGTCTCTGCACGGATCATCTTCATACTAGACCACATACGTCTGCTATGTTCTTGCTGTGGGGGGGCGTGTGCAGGTGTGATGGATCACAATGATAATGTTGAAATGATGGGGCTACTTTGATACACTGTACATTTAAGTGAAATGAAATGAAAATTTTAAGTAATTAATTCCAGTCCTCTCATACTTTGTGTTGTCGACCTGATACCCTTAAACTGCTGTTTTACTCTTATGGAGCAACAGACCCAGTGTTGTTATCAACATTAACAAGAACTTGACCATGAGAACCTCATCGTTACTGACTCTTATTGAATCTTGGGTAACGCTTTATAATACAGCCCGCGTTTTAGAGGGTAAGTACCCATTACTTACGGTGTAAGTTCTCTGTATGTACCCATTACTTACGGTGTAAGTTCTCTGTATGAACCAGGGTACATTCAACATACTTACCGGGTCCTACAGGTACTTAACTGTAAGTATAAATAAAGAACACAGAAAGAACCAGGAACAAGAGAGTAACAACTGGGTAACTTTCTGACACTTACCGTGTACTTTACCAAAACATATGGTATAACGTTTCTGTATTTATCAGTTTATTTAAAATACTTATGGGGTTCTCCTAGTACTTAAATGTAGGTACAAATTAATTACCAGGAACAACAGTATATAAAACTGGATATGTCATTGCCTGCACTTTCCCTAAATGTCTGGTGCAATATTAATGTATGTATATATATGTGTGTCTTATTTAAACATTTTGTTCATGATAGTTATAAAGGTTTCATTCCAGTCATACCCAAGGGACTTATCATTCTAATATATTTTATTAGTTTGAATAAAAAGATAATGCTGAGATTTCAAAGGAAATTTATTTGTTAATACACAGAAAACACAAGGATTTATTTTAATGGATAATGGTGGATAGGTTTCCATCTTCAGTCCTTTTCTGCTCGACTCTTCTCACCGTTGTTGCCTTTGTCTTGCTCCTGGAGTCCTGGTGCACACCTTGTCCTGTAAAGCTGCTTTTTATAACCCCTGTTCTAAAAAGAACTTTAAACCCACACTTCACCGAGTTCTACTGTTCTTACTCTGAAAGTATGCAGTACTTACTCTGTAAGTACTCAGAAACAACAGAGAGCGGGCTGTATTATGTAGTGTGCAGTGTTCTGCTGTTCTTACTCTGTAAGTACCCAGTAAGTACTCAGAAACAACAGAGAGCGGGCTGTATTATGTAGTGTGCAGTGTTCTGCAGTTCTTACTCTGTAAGTACCCAGTAAGTACTCAGAAACAACAGAGAGCGGGCTGTATTATGTAGTGTGCAGTGTTCTGCAGTTCTTACTCTGTAAGTACATACCACTGAGACCAATTTTTTGTTAAATCTTAATAAAAGCAAAAACAATCTGTACAACAATACATAACATTAAACTTATTTATTTATTTATTTACAATCATCATTGATTATATGTTTCTTTTAGGTAAAATGTTATATTTTTTGTTCTTCTTGATCTTCTTCTTCTTGTGCTTTTCCTTTTTTTCGTCTATCAGAAAGCAGGATGCGGAATCTTCTGCCCCTCTCCATCCTGCTTTTGTCCATAAGAAAAAAAAATGAATAAGTTTACTTTTTAGATGCAATTATATGTATCATTAATTTCAAAGCATGTCACACAAGTTTTTAGCCTTTAGCAAATACTCATTGTGCATTTATAAAGTATATATATATATATATATATATATATATATATATATATATATATATATATATATATATATATATATATATATATATAAACATACAGTTGGAAGTTTACATACACTCATGGACACAAATGTCATGGAAATGTTTGCAAATACAGATTTACACATGAGTGATCACAAAAATTATGCAAGATAGTTTTGTCACTGGATCAGAAATAATTTAATTAATCAACTGGCCAATAGGAAAGTTATAATAGCATCATGCTTTTTGGCAGTTTTTTTTTTGCCAATAGATACATTAAAAAAGGTAAAGGGAAAATGAAGAGAGTAGGAAAGCTCAGAATTCTGCGGCTGAACCTAAAACTATCAGCTACACTGCTGGAATAAGCAAGGCAACTTTTTAACACTCTGGCCTCAAACATACAGGAAACGTGTATTGTGCTTAAAAGTTGTATCTGTGCAAGGAAACCAACAAATTTAGCGACATCTACTACTTCAGCCAAGAATGATCAAAACTACAACCACACAGACACACGCAAAGGCAACGTGTTGACACGTCTCAGAGGTATAAACTTATATATGTATATACTACGTCTTGTCTCTTGAACCCAATATTGTGAGATGAGTATCTCGTCACACCTTTTGTGAGCAGTGAACACTGCACATACACATTCAGTGTGAAACAGCTTAGCATGGAGCAGCAGCAAAGATGCATTAGTTAACAGCTGTAGTAATTATCTGGCTAATATATCAGATGAATCTGACCACAAGCAAACTGCTCCAGACCACAGGGCACCTAAAGAGGACTTGTGATTAGGAAGGTTGATAATGTTATGCTTGATCTGTGTATTTCTGCAACTGAAAGTGAGAGAGAATTTAAACGATTTAAACAATAATTTACACATGCACACGGAGACACACACACACCTGAAGGACCTGCAGCCATGTCAGGAACAGATGTTAATTTGTCCACATGTTCCTTCAAAACTGTGCATTCATCATGTAGGAATTTGATTTCCACCTTTAGCTTTGCCACCTCAACTAAAAACAAAAACAAAAGAAAGTACAACATGTTAAGAGTGTAAAACCTTGTGCTGCTTGAGAAAATGTTTTAGGCTAATGGATTAATAAAAGAGTCACACCCCTAATGTATGTATCAAGTTTGCTTTAGTTTAATAAATGGTTTCATTTATAATTACATATAAATTATACAGATGCAGTTAGTCACATTTAAGGGGGAGGGGGGATCACTGTTTGTAAAATGCCTGGATGATGGGGCAAAAATATATACAGTGCCTCAAATAGGGCAGTGCAACAAGATGATATGTTTCATTATGACAATAAAAAAATGTCTATTGTTTAGTATTAAGGTCTATCATCTATATCGTTGCAAAATACAACTTATTTTTTTGTTGCCTGGGTGATGCACCAAGGCTAATAGGATAGAAATGGGATAATAGGACAGCCCTACATCAGGATAGAAATGTTTGATCAAATTGCAAGGCCCTACCTCCGAGTACTATTCAACCCCCTACAGATTTTGCAAGTTAAACAGTCACAATTAACATATAATCGTGAAATATGGCCTATACGTGGCCCTGGACATGTTAAATACACTGTAGCAAAAAAATTATTCTCTGTTAAATTCATTTTGAAACATTTTGAAAAGTTAAAAATGGTCAATTATTATCCAACAATTCAAACCACCAGAATTCTGTGTGGTTCCCTCAAGTTTTAAAATGTATTTGAGCTATTACAAACAATGAGCTTCACATGCTTGGATTAATTTTTTTTCTGACTACAAAAGCCCCTCCCTAAACAAAAGAACAGCACTCATACATGGTAAGCATGGAAAACACTTGTCACAGATAAAACCCTGGAGGGTCACAAGGCTGGCAAGGGCTATAAAACCCTTTCAATGAGTTGGGCCTTTATGTCTTTGCTGTCGGGAGCATCATCCAGAAGTGGAAGGATTTCGGAGTCCTATAAAACCAAAAAATCAAAATGTTATCCAATACCACCAAGACAGTCTTAAAGAACACATTCCATGGAATGTGTTCTTCAAGACTGTTCTGGTGCCTTGAATAACAATTTGATTTGCTGGTATTATAGGACTTTGAAATGTGGTTTATGCAAAAGCGAACAGACATTTTTCCTAAGTTTGGTATTCAATTACTCCAAAATAATACAGTTATATCCTTTGTTACTCATGTCATTAATAGTATAACATGGGTTCTTTAAGACAGTCTTTGTGGAACTGGATAACAATTTAAGTTGCTGGTTTTATAGGACTCTAAATCTGTTTTATGCATAACCGAATAGACATTTTCCTAAGTTTGGTATACCATTACTCCAAAATGATACAGTAATATCCTTTGTTACTCATGCCATTAATGGAATGTGTTCTTCAAGACTGTCTGAGTGTCATTGGATAACCATTTGATTTGCTGGTTTTATAGGACTCCGAAATGTGGTTTAAGTACAACCGAATAGACATTTTTCCTAAGTTGGGTATCCAATTACTCCAAAATGATACAGTAATATTCTTTGTTACTCAATCTATTATTAGTATGGAATGTTTTCTTTAAGGCTGTCTTGGTAGCATTGGATAACCATTTGATTTGCTGGTTTTATAGGACTTTGAAATGTGGTTTATGCTAAAGCGATTGGACATTTTTTCTTAAGTTTGGTATCCAATTACTCCAAAATGATACAGTAATATTCTTTGTTATTCATGTCATTATTAGTATGGAATGTGTTCTTTAAGGCTGTCTTGGTAGCATTGGATAACAATTTGATTAGATTAGATATTTTTCTCTAAATATATTTTACTCTAAAATTTTACAGTAATATCACTTGACATGAATAACATTAACAGTATGGAATGTCTTCTTCACGGATTTCATTGTCTAATATGATAACAATTAGATTTTTTTTTTGTTTTATAGCCCCGAAATATCTTTAAAAAAAAAACGAATGGACATTTTTGGTATCAAATTACTCCAAAATGAT
This sequence comes from Astyanax mexicanus, assembly GCF_023375975.1. Classification (NCBI taxonomy): domain Eukaryota; kingdom Metazoa; phylum Chordata; class Actinopteri; order Characiformes; family Acestrorhamphidae; genus Astyanax; species Astyanax mexicanus. The sequence goes on along the minus strand of NC_064416.1, from coordinate 44,493,438 downwards.
ACGGTAATATCACTTCAAACATTTATCTGGGATATATGAGAAAAAGATCACTAAGAATTTAGTGCTGTGATATGATATTAATTTGATTTGCTTATTTAATAGCTCTTTTTCCAAAACGTTACACTGCTCTACAGATAAGCAGTGGTCTTTCTGGTGTATATTTGTGGATTATCCCTCATTAAATCATGTTTATTTGGGTGTAAAACTAGTTTCTGTTCCATTTTAAGTCTCTGCACGAGAAGCGCCAGTCTCTGCTCCTCCGGGTGCGCTGTGCACGCGGCTACCGTAATACACGGCTTAGACGCGCACTCCAGTTCTCGGTGTAGATAGCGCGACCGAGCGTTTTCTAAGTGCAGATGGCGTGACCGCGATATAATTCCAGTAAGTAACGCTTTACTCATGTCAATGATAGATAGTAAACCTAAACTGATTTTACCTTTTTCCTTTCGTGTCTCCTTTTTTCACGGCTGCTGGCTCCCTCGCTTTGTGCCACTCAGTTTTCCAAACAACTCCTGCGGTCCTGACGTCATTTCCTGCTGCATTCACATTTACTCTCGTAAATGTCTAATTGGCCATAATATATTTTCTTTTAATTTGTTGCTGTCAAACAAAAAGTAATACATGCATATGTGTTTCATAATAACATTTTTGTGGACAATGTTTTGTCAAATACATTATTACGAAAAACAATATTATTGTAATTTTAAGACGATTAAATGTGACAAACATAACAATAATATAGCATAACAAAGCACTTATACCCTTTTAAATAAAACAAAATTTGAATATATAATATATATATATATATATATATAGTTAAATATAAAATAATAATAATAATAATAATAATAATAATAATACGTTTTTATTATGATTACTGTAATAATATTATTATTAATATAATTTCATTTTATGCCTTGTTCAAATGATCAAACCCAATAATTAATTAAGTGATATTGTCAAGATGGGTCAACATTTTTTGTATTTATTTTACTAATTATTTATTTAGAAAATGTTTTTTTCTGTTTTACTGTTATTTTATTTACTTTGTAGACTAGTTATAGGTACCTTGGAATTGGTTTGCGACAAAAAAAAATTGAAAGCATTACAAGCTAGCAGTATTGCTAAACCTCCCTTCCAGTAGGTGGAGTACTGAGAATTTAAACTTAGTTCACTTGGTTAACTGTTTGTACTACAACACTGGCTGTTAAGCATGGAGCGAGGTAAGGTGGAATATGATATGAGACATTAATATTGATATGCATAATAGGGTTTATTGATTTTAAGTCAACATACATAGATGTTACCAATCTTAGCTTAACTAGTTTAAATTATAAATCCTCTAGCTGGTCAACACACAGCTCCTCAGCAACGTTTTTTGCTCTGCTCCCGACAGCATGGATTTGTAGTGATAGCTAGGTTAACTGAAGCTATAGGGTTCATAACAAAATTACTTCAAAGAAAATAACAAGGCTGTTGTGAGTTTTTTTTTTTGGTTCAAATACCCTGTTACACCTTAAGTGGCGCATCATTTTCCCCCATTCCACCTTAAATATTGCTGCAGGAATAGAAAGTATGTTGCGCAATTTAAGGTGGTACTGAGAATGTCCAATAGAGCGGTCTGCTCAAACAAGAAGCAAAATATAAAGCTATTTTTTTTGTGACGGCCATAGGATCGGAAAATGCACCCTTTGAATCCATTAAAAAGTTTCATAGTTAGTAATGTTAGTAGAGTAATATTATTATTATTATTATTATTATTATTATTAATATTGATCCATGATGGTCTGCTCTACTCATTAATACTTAATAATTACATATTAATTGATAGTTTAACAATACGTCTAGGTCATTTTTATGCAGGATTTTCTTTTTAATATTTACAGTTATGGTATATAGAACTTATAATGATCTGTTTTCCAAAAGCATCTTAACATTAAGAACATCAGACTTAATGATCTTAAACCCAGCCATGATTGTTAGATCCTCAGCTGGTTAATTTGGTTTGCAATTCATTTATGTGTAGATAATCAGGGATTATTTTATTTCAACCTTTCCTTCATTCAGTTTATTATTTTAAATATTTGCTTATTTGGATTGTTTTGTAACATTACAGTATATGAAATGCACTAGACCTGATGGATTTTTAACATAATATCAAATTACATTTAAATATTGTATTGTTATGTTTAGTCTGCAGAAAATATGTTCAGAAAAACACAATGTTTCCTACTATTATTATAACAAATTATCATTCACATATTAATGCAGTAATTTAACTTTGTGTATTTCATACTTATTAATGTATTGTGTTTTATAATAATTTTAATATACTACCATTTTTGAGCTTCTCTTTTTTATAAATGCACTGCTCTTTATTTTACACATCTTTATTATTGTAAAATTTATTTAATCAAACATTTTTTGTAAAATAGTTCGTTCATCCAACATTTATTTAATTATTTAATAAAGTTACATACATTTCTAAATAAAAGTATTTTCAATTAATGATTCAGACATCCTAACTAATATTAAAGTTAAGGGTGCAGTCTTACAATATGAAATATGCACTAATATTAATAATAATACACAACCGTCAAACAACATACCCTTATTTAGTACACATAAGTATCAACAACAAAAAATTTAGTGTTAATAATAATTTAATTCAATAATTATTTTCAGTTCTGATTCAAACTATGTATGTTTATACAGTCTCATATCTATGATCTACAAAATTACTGCACAACAACAAAAAAATGAATGTTAAATAGGTTTTTGACAAAACAGTATATTTTTTTGTTTTCATTTACAAATTTCATGAACATTTTTACTCTGTGCCCTAAGATGGAAAGACCAAAAAGACTTCTTCCTCAAAAATATGTGGACAATGAAGAGACAGGTGTGACCAAGGATGAAGCATCAAGACAAGAAAGAAGCAGGTCAAGCAGCCAAGGTGACAGTGGATATTATATAAATTGAAATGCAGCAACCGAATATTATACATCTGCTGTGATTTCTATGGGTTCTATGATATATCTTGCTGGCCATTTTTGACCCATGTTGCACATTAGAGGAGTAGTGATACAAAAAGAGCTTTTATTAAAAAAGTAAGAAAATACAAAATAAAATAAGGATGCACTATGATCCAAAATACTGAATACTGAATGATTAAATTAATTTAAATTTAAATTAATTTATTGCAAACCTGTGTTGCGCATCAAAGGGTTAAAGGTAATGTATTAATAGTTTTGGCTTTGGATAGATATCTATACGAACATGCTCGACTAGTTTCCCTTCTAAGGTAGTCCATTACATATATTGTCACTATAAGACTTTATGTTAAGTATTTTGCTTGGAACTATTGTGATGTAATTCATTACTTATGGTATTTTTTGAAACCAATGTCCCCACCACCATTAGCTAGCCATGACCATTTAGACAAGACTGATCTCTGCACAGGAGGAAACTTTGAAAGGCTGTCCAGGGCATGTAAGGTTAAAAGTAGCTACATAATCCTTCCACTTCTGGATGATGCTCCCGACAGCAAAGACATAAAGGCCCAACTCATTGAAAGGGTTTTATAGCCCTTGCCAGCCTTGTGACCCTCCAAGGTTTTATCTGTGACAAGTGTTTTCCATGCTTACCATGTATGAGTGCTGTTCTTTTGTTTAGGGAGGGGCTTTTGTAGTCAGAAAAAAAATTAATCCAAGCATGTGAAGCTCATTGTTTGTAATAGCTCAAATACATTTTAAAACTTGAGGGAACCACACAGAATTCTGGTGGTTTGAATTGTTGGATAATAATTGACCATTTTTAACTTTTCAAAATGTTTCAAAATGAATTTAACAGAGAATAATTTTTTTGCTACAGTGTATTTAACATGTCCAGGGCCACGTATAGGCCATATTTCACGATTATATGTTAATTGTGACTGTTTAACTTGCAAAATCTGTAGGGGGTTGAATAGTACTCGGAGGTAGGGCCTTGCAATTTGATCAAACATTTCTATCCTGATGTAGGGCTGTCCTATTATCCCATTTCTATCCTATTAGCCTTGGTGCATCACCCAGGCAACAAAAAAATAAGTTGTATTTTGCAACGATATAGATGATAGACCTTAATACTAAACAATAGACATTTTTTTATTGTCATAATGAAACATATCATCTTGTTGCACTGCCCTATTTGAGGCACTGTATATATTTTTGCCCCATCATCCAGGCATTTTACAAACAGTGATCCCCCCTCCCCCTTAAATGTGACTAACTGCATCTGTATAATTTATATGTAATTATAAATGAAACCATTTATTAAACTAAAGCAAACTTGATACATACATTAGGGGTGTGACTTTTATTAATCCATTAGCCTAAAACATTTTCTCAAGCAGCACAAGGTTTTACACTCTTAACATGTTGTACTTTCTTTTGTTTTTGTTTTTAGTTGAGGTGGCAAAGCTAAAGGTGGAAATCAAATTCCTACATGATGAATGCACAGTTTTGAAGGAACATGTGGACAAATTAACATCTGTTCCTGACATGGCTGCAGGTCCTTCAGGTGTGTGTGTGTCTCCGTGTGCATGTGTAAATTATTGTTTAAATCGTTTAAATTCTCTCTCACTTTCAGTTGCAGAAATACACAGATCAAGCATAACATTATCAACCTTCCTAATCACAAGTCCTCTTTAGGTGCCCTGTGGTCTGGAGCAGTTTGTTTGTGGTCAGATTAATCTGATATATTAGCCAGATAATTACTACAGCTGTTAACTAATGCATCTTTGCTGCTGCTCCATGCTAAGCTGTTTCACACTGAATGTGTATGTGCAGTGTTCACTGCTCACAAAAGGTGTGACGAGATACTCATCTCACAATATTGGGTTCAAGAGACAAGACGTAGTATATACATATATAAGTTTATACCTCTGAGACGTGTCAACACGTTGCCTTTGCGTGTGTCTGTGTGGTTGTAGTTTTGATCATTCTTGGCTGAAGTAGTAGATGTCGCTAAATTTGTTGGTTTCCTTGCACAGATACAACTTTTAAGCACAATACACGTTTCCTGTATGTTTGAGGCCAGAGTGTTAAAAAGTTGCCTTGCTTATTCCAGCAGTGTAGCTGATAGTTTTAGGTTCAGCCGCAGAATTCTGAACTTTCCTACTCTCTTCATTTTCCCTTTACCTTTTTTAATGTATCTATTGCCAAAAAAAAACTGCCAAAAAGCATGATGCTATTATAACTTTCCTATTGGCCAGTTGATTAATTAAATTATTTCTGATCCAGTGACAAAACTATCTTGCATAATTTTTGTGATCACTCATGTGTAAATCTGTATTTGCAAACATTTCCATGACATTTGTGTCCATGAGTGTATGTAAACTTCCAACTGTATGTTTATATATATATATATATATATACTTTATAAATGCACAATGAGTATTTGCTAAAGGCTAAAACCTTGTGTGACATGCTTTGAAATTAATGATACATATAATTGCATCTAAAAAGTAAACTTATTCATTTTTTTTTCTTATGGACAAAAGCAGGATGGAGAGGGGCAGAAGATTCCGCATCCTGCTTTCTGATAGACGAAAAAAAGGAAAAGCACAAGAAGAAGAAGATCAAGAAGAACAAAAAATATAACATTTTACCTAAAAGAAACATATAATCAATGATGATTGTAAATAAATAAATAAATAAGTTTAATGTTATGTATTGTTGTACAGATTGTTTTTGCTTTTATTAAGATTTAACAAAAAATTGGTGTCAGTGGTATGTACTTACAGAGTAAGAACTGCAGAACACTGCACACTACATAATACAGCCCGCTCTCTGTTGTTTCTGAGTACTTACTGGGTACTTACAGAGTAAGAACTGCAGAACACTGCACACTACATAATACAGCCCGCTCTCTGTTGTTTCTGAGTACTTACTGGGTACTTACAGAGTAAGAACTGCAGAACACTGCACACTACATAATACAGAATCCGTGTATCATTCGTTCATTTGATATTCAATTGAGAATCAAAATCGGAAAATTAAAAAACCAATTCGTTTTTTCCTTTTTTCGTTTTTGAATATAATACCAAAAAACGAATAACGGCTTGTATTTTGTATTTTTATTTGGTTATCCAAACAAAAATTGGAAATTTAAAAAACGGACCAGGAGCCGAATTTGATTTTGATTTTGAACTTGACCCATTTGTGTGCCCGGAAGTTACTGATTTGTTTATTCTTGGTGGGTTTCTGTTGCGCGGGAGTTCACTGCAGTGTTATCTACACAGTCTGTATTGCTGTAGGCTTTGGATGGAGTTGAGGATGGAGAGTTTTATCTTGTTCAGAGGAACTAAACGCGTTGCAGTGAAAGAAGACGATATGACAACAGAAAATACATGTCTTTTTCGCTTAAGGTCGTGTTGAACACAGAACCTTCTAACACTCATTGCAGAACATCGCTGGATCCCCATTTGCTGCAACGTGCACGAAATCTCTTCATGCGTCTTACCACCTTCAAAAAGATCTTTAATTAGGCCAGAATGTGGTTCCAGTCCGGCCATGCTGCCTACAGCAATACAGACTGTGTAGATAACACTGCAGTGAACTCCCGCGCAACAGAAACCCACCAAGAATAAACAAATCAGTAACTTCCGGGGCACACAAATGGGTCAAGTTCAAAATCAAAATCAAATTCGGCTCCTGGTCCGTTTTTTAAATTTCCAATTTTTGTTTGGATAACCAAATAAAAATACAAAATACAAGCCGTTATTCGTTTTTTGGTATTATATTCAAAAACGAAAAAACGAAAAAACGAATTGGTTTTTTAATTTTCCGATTTTGATTCTCAATTGAATATCAAATGAACGAATGATACACGGATTATACAGCCCGCTCTCTGTTGTTTCTGAGTACTTACTGGGTACTTACAGAGTAAGAACAGCAGAACACTGCACACTACATAATACAGCCCGCTCTCTGTTGTTTCTGAGTACTTACAGAGTAAGTACTGCATACTTTCAGAGTAAGAACAGTAGAACTCGGTGAAGTGTGGGTTTAAAGTTCTTTTTAGAACAGGGGTTATAAAAAGCAGCTTTACAGGACAAGGTGTGCACCAGGACTCCAGGAGCAAGACAAAGGCAACAACGGTGAGAAGAGTCGAGCAGAAAAGGACTGAAGATGGAAACCTATCCACCATTATCCATTAAAATAAAACCTTGTGTTTTCTGTGTATTAACAAATAAATTTCCTTTGAAATCTCAGCATTATCTTTTTATTCAAACTAATAAAATATATTAGAATGATAAGTCCCTTGGGTATGACTGGAATGAAACCTTTATAACTATCATGAACAAAATGTTTAAATAAGACACACATATATATACATACATTAATATTGCACCAGAAATTTAGGGAAAGTGCAGGCAATGACATATCCAGTTTTATATACTGTTGTTCCTGGTAATTAATTTGTACCTACATTTAAGTACTAGGAGAACCCCATAAGTATTTTAAATAAACTGATAAATACAGAAACGTTATACCATATGTTTTGGTAAAGTACACGGTAAGTGTCAGAAAGTTACCCAGTTGTTACTCTCTTGTTACTGGTTCTTTCTGTGTTCTTTATTTATACTTACAGTTAAGTACCTGTAGGACCCGGTAAGTATGTTGAATGTACCCTGGTTCATACAGAGAACTTACACCGTAAGTAAAGGGTACATACAGAGAACTTACACCGTAAGTAATGGGTACTTACCCTCTAAAACGCGGGCTGTATTATAAAGCGTTACCGAATCTTGCACCCAGTAACCTCTGTGAGAAAAGCGTCTTATCTAATCTGTATTTTAATGGGGCCCCTGGCTCATTGGGGCCCCCGAACAGCTGCCAGTGTTCGACAGGCTCTAAAACCACCACCATCTGTCCAGTCAGAAATGGAGTACTTTTGAAAGCATGCACATAAATTAGTTCTGTTTATTTAAGAAAGCACTCTTAGAGCCTTATTGTACACCCTGCGCAAGGCGTGTCGCAATGCTCTTTGCTATCTTACAGCCTGTCAACAGTCTATTTTTACATTTTTACAACTGTGTTTAGGAATAGGACTACACTAATGGGTGTGGTGGTCTGGAAGTGAGGTGTTTTCAGGTCAATTTCAGGTGTGTTTCTATTTTGACAATGGAAAACACAGGAGCTCCACTGACTGAAATAAACCTAGACAACAAGTCAATCACAGTTCATTCCCATTAGGTGCGCTCAGCGGTCGTACAACCTGCTCGTTAAAAAATGACACACACAAACACGGACGCGCTGCAGAATGCAAACCTGACTTTTACCTCAACAATAAACAGAATAAAAAATAAACCTTCACAGTGTGATGCACAGGTCAGTAAGCGCCACGCTGTTAAGATAGCAATGTGCCAAAGTCAGAGCTCACCTGGCTTTTAAAGAGAATGGCAACTGGTACACTAATTGCTTTAGTTCACATTATGCCTAAACATGATTCATTAAGATAATTTGTACATGTCTTTTACTTGTTTTAAGCCACACAACGCATATTTTTGGTGCCCTCACGATACCTAAGGCACACCAATGTGCCTTAAATCCAGCTGCGTGATCCACTGGTATGCTATAAATCATTAAAATAATTAAGGACTCTTAATCTAACTTTGTTATGTGTATAAAACACACCAAATATCACAGAATCTTCCATTCAAACCTCTTGACCACCATGTGTAACATGCAAGATCTGTCAAAGGACATCAGAGGCATAAAAGCACAAATCTGCTATCGGCTACAAGACAATCAGCAAAAGGCTTTGGTGGAAAAGAGACCACTGCTGGTGCGACCATTTGAAAATGGAAGAAAAACAAGATCAGTCAATCAATCGCCCTCTCTCTGGAGCTGCATTGCAAGATCTCACCTCATGGGGTAAGGATGATTCTGAGGAAGGTGAGGTGTTGGGCCAGAATTACACATGGGAGCTCGTTAATGATCTCAAGGGAGCTGGGAGTCACCAGGAAAATCATTAGTAACATGCTTCACTGTAATAGGTCAAAATCCTGCAGGCTTGTCTGAAGTTTGCTAATGACCACCTGACTGATTCAGAGAAGGCTTTGGAGAATAATGTAATGTGAGCAGATGAGACCAAAATTTAGCTCTTGTTTGGTGGCAGAAACATGCTTTATATGACCCCTAGAACATCATCCTCACTGTCAAACATAAAGGTGGAAACATTCTGGTTTTGCGCTGTTTCTCTGATAAGGGTACAAGAAGACTTCACTGCATTGAAGGGCTGCTAAACGTGGTCATTTACCAAAGAATTTTGAATGAGAACCTTCAGGCCTCAGCAAAAATAATGAATATAGAGTGCGGATGGGTCTTCCAGCAGGACAATGACCCAAAACATGAAGTCCTCGATCCTGCCATATTAAGATCCTGATTCAAGTATTGTTTAAGGATTAAATACTTATTTTACCTAATCAAATACAAATCAATAACATTTTTTAATTGCTCTTGTCCTGTTTCTTTTGTTGATATTCTGTCTTTCTCTGTTAAAATAAACCTACCATAAATACGTATTAAACTGGTTCTGGATCTGTTGGTGTCTGTGGTCTCACTACTGCACAGGCTGAGGCCTTGAGAGTGAAGCCGGAGGCCGAGCCGCTCTCGCTGAGCGGCGAGATAGCGAGGTGTAATCTGCGTCTTCAGGAGTCCTCCAAACTTCTCTGGAACATGATCTAGTGTTACATAATCATGTGCAACTGTGTGTGTGTGTGTGTAAGCGATCATGTGAATGAGCCATTTTACCCAATGTTCTCCAGCACGTGCCTGAACATATCAGCCCTCCAACAGCTGCTGTACAACAACTCAAACACCCTGAATGCTTCACTTTCTGTTAAACCCTTGAGCCTTAAACCTACGAGCCAGTTATTAATCGCTTTATCCAACAGGTATTCAAATATTGTATTCAGTATCTAGTATGAATTATTCAGAATCCATTATAAATTATTCAGCATTGACTATGAATCACTCAGCATTTATTATGAATTATTTAGAATCTACTATGAATCATTCAGAACTCACTATGAATTATTTAGTGTCTACCATAAATAATTCAGTATGCACTATGAATTATTCAGCATTTCCTATAATTCCTTCATAATTTACTATGAAATATCCAGAATCCACTATGGTTATTTAGTGTCTACCATAAATAATTTAAGATCCACTATGAATTACTTAGTATCCACTATGAATAATTCAGCATCCATAATAAACTATTTAGTATCTACAGTGAATAATTCAGTATCTACTATGAATTATTCTTTATTTACTCTGAATTATTTAGTATTTACTGTGAGTAACCTAGTATCTACTATACTAAATTTTATTTTAATAATAATAACAATAACAATAACAATAATAATAATAATAATAATAATAATAATAATAATAAAATCAAATCAAATTTATTTGTATAGCGCTTTTTACAACTGGTGTTGGCACAAAGCAGCTTTACAGAAACATGATTACAGGACAAAGAATCAGGCAAAACATTAAACATAGAATATACATAATACAGAACCCCCAGTGAGCGCGGAGGCAAGGAAAAACTCCCTCAGAGCTGCAGGAGGAGGAAGAAACCTTGGGAGGACCAAGACTCACATTAAAGGGGGGACCATCCTACCACTGGTCAAATGGCTTTTAAATTAATTTTCAAAAGTCTTTCATACATCCACATAGGTTTTATATATTCAGGTGTATAGCAGCTCCACTAATGGCTTATAGAGTAAGATGGATGATGAGCAGCTGATCTGTGGTGGTGGATGGAGAAGAGCTGACTTCAGAAACTTCCAGTCTGGCCAGACAGAGGACATGAGAGCCTGAGGGTCCAACATCCATCGGTATCGGGTCAGACAGGTGGGCAGTCAGTAACTCGGAGGAAGGCAGAGAGATGGAATTAGTTTTGACTGGATTTATGTAAAACAGAGAATATAAAACATTATCAGAGTGTGGCAAATGACTCCGGCAGATCTAAATAAAACAGCCTAACTAAAGGCAGAGAGCCAGAAGGTAACATAGACATGGAGGCTCCCTGAAACACTGGCATCCACCCACTCCACCGCCCACAAACCTGAGTGACCGTGTGGAGTGGGAGAACAGCAGCACCAGCATCTCAGTTTACCACAATTTCCTCTGTCCATGAACCCCTGAATCTGCAGCCTTATCTAAAGGGAAAAACATTAATTACCAAAAGCTAAACTAAACAAGTAAGTTTTCAGTCTAGACTTAAAGATTGAGACTGTGTCTGAGTCCCGAACATATTCGGGGAGATTATTCCAGAGTTGAGGCGCTTTATAAGAGAAAGCTCTTCCTCCTGCAGAGCTCCTCTGAATTTTAGGAACTACTAATAAACCAGCACCCTGAGATCTAAGTAATCGCGGTGGTTCATAACAGGAGATGAGGTCTTGTAAATACTCAGGAGCGAGCCCGTGTAGGGCTTTATACGTTAACGGGAGAATTTTATAGTCTATGCGGAATTTGACTGGAAGCCAGTGCAGTGCTGATAGTACTGGACTAATATGGTCAAATTTTCTCGTTTTAGTAAGGACCCTGGCTGCAGCATTTTGAACTAGCTGAAGTTTATTTAAGTTACTGCCGGAAAATCCAGACAGTAGCGCATTACAATAATCTAGCCTTGAGGTAATGAAGGTATGTACTAATTTTTCTGCGTCATGCAGGGATAGGGCATTTCTTAGCTTGGCAATATTACGGAGGTGTAGAAAAGCTGTTCTAGTAACATTAGATATGTGTTTATCGAATGCTAGATCTGAATCTATGATAACTCCAAGGTTTTTAGCTGCTGAACCAGGGGTGGCTGAGAAGTCAGCCAGATTTAGCATTAAGTCTGATAATTTATTTCTAGCAGCTTTGGGGCCTAATAGGAGAACTTCTGTTTTATCACTATTTAATAGGAGGAAGTTGTGCGACATCCATGATTTTACATCTTTTACACAATCCTCGATTTTCTTTAATCTCACTCTGTCATCAGGTTTGGCTGATATGAAGAGCTGCGTGTCATCCGCATAACAATGAAAATTCACATCATGTTTTCTAATAACTTTGCCCAGTGGGAGCATATATAATGTAAATAATAACGGTCCTAATATAGAGCCTTGTGGAATTCCATATCTTACCTTGGTATAACTGGAAGACATATCATTTAACCTCACAAACTGATAGCGATCGGTTAAGTACGATTTAAACCATGCTAAGGCAGTTCCGGTTACACCGACCATGTTCTCTAGTCTTTCTAAAAGGATAGTATGATCTATTGTATCAAAGGCTGCGCTCAGATCGAGAAGTACCAGTAGGGAAACACAGCCTTGGTCAGCGGCTATAAGTAGATCGTTTGTTATTCTAACTAAAGCTGTCTCAGTGCTATGATAAGGCCTAAATCCAGATTGAAATTTTTCATAGATCTGGTTTCTTTGCAGGTAAGAGCAAAGTTGTTGGGCTACAGCTTTTTCTAAAATCTTAGAAATAAAGGGTAAGTTTGAAATAGGTCTATAGTTAGACAGTACACTAGGATCAAGATTTGGTTTCTTGATCAGAGGTTTAATTACAGCTGTTTTAAAGGCTTTGGGTACATGGCCCAGGGTGAGCGATGAGTTTACTATCATTAACAGAGGTTTAATTATATCTGGCAGTACCTGTTTTAGTAATTTTGTGGGAACAGCATCAAGTGTGCAGGTTGTGCTGTTTGAAGAGGAGATAATTTTCTCTAGTTCTAGCTGTGGAAGTGGGTTAAAGACTTCCAACCTAACTTCAGTAACAGGGTTTTGTTCTAGATCAGCCAGACCAGATGACAGAGAGGATGTAATATTTATCTGTTTAATTTTATCCCGAATGTTTTCAATTTTACTATTGAAGTCCATAAAATCGTTGCTGGTGTGAATGGCTGGAATCTGAGGTTCAGTACCTGCCTGGTTTTTAGTTAATTTGGAAATAACACTAAAGAGAAGGATTATTTTTATTTATCTCGATCTGTGAGGCCAGATACGCTGAGCGGGCTTTATTTATTTATTTTCTATATTTAACAAGACTGTCTTTCCACGCAGAGTGAAACACTTCCAGTTTAGTTGATCGATATTCACGCTTTAAGGTACGAGTTTGATCATTGTACCATGGTGCGAGCTTTTTCTGTCTCTCTATTTTGTGTTTAAGGGGTGCTACAACATCTAAGGTAGAGCGAAAGGTATTTTCTAAACCTTCGGTTAGTTTGTCTAGTTCTACTGGGTCTATAGGAGAATATATTAGAGTTGATAAGTCTGGAAGCTTACCTGTAAATTGTTGGGCTGTAAAAGGCGTAATTGAACGTTTTACAGAGTAGCTAGGGGATGTACATATATTATGACTGAGATGTAATTTAAATGAAAGAAGGTAATGATCTGAAATTGCGGAGGTTTGAGAACGAATATTCGGGTTATCTATGCTCACACCCAGGGTCAAAACTAAATCCAGAGTATGATTACAGTAATGAGTAGGTCCTGTTATATTTTGAATAATACCAACTGAGTCTAAAATCGATGTGAATGCCTTTTTTAATGGATCATCCAATTTTTCGAAATGAATGTTGAAGTCTCCAACTATAATCACTTTATCATAACTTACTGCTAAGTCTGTGACAAAATCACTAAATTCTTTTAAAAATTCTAAATAGGGCCCTGGTGGTCTGTAGATGTTAATTAAAGAAAATGCATTCTTTTTTGTAACTGGATTAATTATACTGGTGTAATGGAGCTCAAAAGAAGTAAAATTATCATAGTGTTTCTGATTGCTAACTAAGGTACTTTGGAAAAATATGCAGACCCCACCTCCTCTACCGGACAATCTCGGATTGTGTATATAATTATAGCCTGCAGGGGTGGCTTCATTTAATGCTACATATTCATTTGGCCTAATCCAGGTTTCTGTCAGACACAGAACATCGAATTTCTGATCAGTTATCATTTCATTCACTAGAACTGCTTTTGAATTTAGAGATCTAATATTAAGTAAACCAATCTTTAGGCTTGAAATGTTAGTACTACAGTCTGGATATGATTGTTTAATATAAGTTAAGTTATTTAGATTTACTGTTTTAGTTTTTTGATGTTTTTGTTTGTCTCGGGGGACAGACACAGTCTGAATACATTGGTATCTAGGTAACGTCTCTTTGCAGCTCGCAGACGGTCGGTTAAGCCTCTCTGTCTGCGGCCTGGTCCCGGCTCTGGATTGTCAGCAGCTTCTAATACTACTCTGCCGACTAACTAAAAGGCTATGAGCTATGCTGCATGAAAGTAAGGCAGCACCCTCCCGCGTGGGGTGGACACCATCCCTACCTAAAAGACCAGGCTTGCCCTCAAAGTGTAGCCAGTTATCTATAAAGCCCACATGATTTTCTGCACACCACTTGGACATCCAGCGGTTCAGCGAAGAAAGCCTGCTGTAAGCTTCATCACCACGCCTCATTGGGATGGGGCCAGAGCAGATTACCTCCTCGGACAGCGTCTGGGCCTGTTTAATCACCTCTTTAATATTAGCCTTAGTTACTTCAGACTGCCGCAGACGAATATCATTGGCCCCTACATGAATTACTACCCTCGAATATCTCCTATTCCCTATCAGCCTAAGGTTGCCACTAATGTCCGGTGCTCTGGCTCCCGGTAAACAAGTAACTGTTGCCGCTGGTGCCCCTAAAGGAGTAGCTAATTTCACGTGTCGGACGATAGAGTCTCCTATCACCAGAGTACCTTTAACAGGCTCCTCAGTTGGTGCTTCACTGAGCGGGGCAAACCTGTTTGACACGTGAACTGGGGGAGCGTGGTGTTTAGGTGGGCTGGCTGTGGCCTTTGCGGTAGCATTAGCCTTAGCCTTTCGACTATGCCGCCGAGACGTTACCCATTCGCCCCGCTGTGAGGGCTCTAAGGCCGGAGTCGAGGGGGTACTAACTCTCCCTGAGACACCCGGGGCTGCTAACAGTGAATCCTGCTGTCTATCCCTTATTAAACCCCGGACGTGCAGCTCTAACTTATTCACCTTATCCACCAAGGTGCTAACTATCTCACACTTAGTACAAATACCACTATTGTTACCAGTATCGGTGGATAAGGGATCTAAGCTATACATGCCACACTCTAAACAGGTGTAAACCTGAGCAGAAGCCATGGAGAAATAAAGCACTCACCTTGTTTCAGTTGAATTTAGAAACTTACACAAACAAACTGCAGCAGCAAACAGCTAATCCAGCAAACCTGAGGAAAAAGTATATAAAAGTAGACTGAAAGTGGATTAATAGGTGTGTAGAGCAAAGAGGAAGCAGACTAAAAGTGGATTAGTAAGTGTGAAGAGAGTAAAAGAGAAGAAAAGTGTAGAAGCTGAAGATTAAAGCAAGCTTTCAGCAGCAGAGCAGCACAGCAGCATTATAATAATAATAATAATAATAATAATAATAATAATAACAATAATAATAATAATTTATTGATTGAGTGTGTATACTGTACATACTTTCAGTAGGCCAACTTTTCTGTAATAAAAATATATTTTTTAATTGGTCTTACATAATAATCCTCTTACTTTTACTTTATACTTTAAGTAGTTTTGAAAACAGCATTTTACATTTTTACTTAAAGAATAAAACCCTTCTACTTCTACAGAAGTATTTAAAACCCTGGTATCTATACTTCTACCTACAGAGTAATGAAGGTAATGAATAGCTTTGACAGCTTTGCTGGTGGGCAGGTTTTAAGCTCACAATGGGCTGGGGATTTTTGCTATCCCTGGCAACCCTGGTCAGGATGAAAAGGATATTTTCATTCACTGAGACGGGAAGTGAAAATCTTAATCTAAAAGCAGAAGTTGACTGCAGAGCGGTTTTCTTACTGTATTGATATGCATGCAGACTTATGGAGCTAATGCTCAAATTTTGATTTAGCCGGAAAACACACACACACACACACACACACACACACACACACACACACACACACACACACACACACACACACACACACACACACACACACCTCATTATGACACTGTTTGTGCATGTGTGTTTAGCACAGTGGTGGCCGTTGCACCGTGGTGTGAATGGCGTACAACGCACCAACTCTCAGAAACACAATGTTCTCGTTCTGTCCACACACACACACACACACACACACACAGAACCACACACATACAAACACACACAGAATGCTGAGGGAGCTGTTTTATTGTGATCGTTAGTAGCATTTGGTGTCCTTCTGTCCACCAGGGGAATTCCCAGGGCCTGAAACCTCCACACACACACACACACACACACACACACACACATACACGCAAACACACACACACACTTCTATACACTCACTGCTACTGGGACTGGTCGGAATAAACAGAAATATCAGGGAAAGCCCACTGAGGTTACAGTAAGTGATGGAGAGTAAGACACAGTGCAGTTTAACCTACACCACTCAGCCGTAACATTAAAACCACCTGCATAACAGTGTGTAGGTATTATCTTGCTGCCATAACAGCTCTGACCTACTGAAGCATCATGAACTCAGCAAGACCTCTGAAGATGTCCTGTGGTATCTGGCACCAAGACGTTAGCAGCAGATCCTTTTAAGACCAGGAAGTTATGAGGTGGAGCCTCCATGGATTGGACCGGCAGTGTAGTGGTTTACACACCCTGCAGCGTGTTTAGGTGGGTGGTACGTGTCAAAGTAACATCCACATGAAGGCCAGGACACAAGGTTTTCCAGCAAAACATGTGCACATAACATCTCTGCTTCATTCCTATTTGGAAAACACAAGTGCACCATGCACGCTCAATGCGCATCCACCACTGCTGGTTAATCACATACATGGACGCAGTGCGGAAACTCAACTTTTACATCAATAATAAACAGAATACTTAATAAAATAACACTGCCATTCCCGTAAATGAGCTGCTCATGCACCTTCACAGTGTGAATGAGCAGATTAGTTTCCTCTGCTGAGAAGCGCAGAAGAGCTGCGCTGTTAAAATAGCAATCCGCCAAAGTCAGAGCACACCTGGTTCCTAAAGGTAATGGCAAGAGACAGGCTTGTTTTATTTCATGTTACATCCAAAACACACCAATTATTAATTAAGACAATGCCAGTTTCTCAATACTGAGTGGACAAGTTTGTACTCCCATACTTTAGTGAGTGTATTGGAACAGCAGCGTATTTGATGACATCACACTCTCAGGGGAGTGAAAAACGTAGCACATTTTCACATAACTGCTTTTTTTTTCTAACAAATAAACCACATACTGAATCTGAAGTCTAAACCACTATATCCCTGCGTAACATTAACTTCTAACTTTATTTTGTCACAAAGCAGCACTATTCAAAAATATATAACTTCCAGGTGTGTACTTTTCCTCCGCCATTAGGCCTATACTACTGCGAGGTGCATTCTTAGATGTCGGACCTCTAAGAATCCACACAAGTCAACTTCCATGTGTTCTCGATGAAGTGGGAGGAGCAAGAACTCTTCTGGGTATTTGTAGTAAACTTGTTTAACTGTGAACTTCTAATTGGAACAGTTCTTGGGCTGCGACTAGTGACGTTTTCGGAGTCCACAAGAACACAAGAAGTACAGACAATCGCCTACAACATTTACTTTGATTAATTATATGTGTACAGTTTTGTTAAGTTAAACTCACTACTGAATTAAAGAACAGCATTCTGAAGCTCCTCCTTCACATTTCTAGGAAAAACCTGTGCAGTTACCCTCGTGAAAAGAAAGTATTCTTGAGAGCATTAAAAATATACTTAAATTAGGTAAAGAATACTAAAAGTCTATATTTAATTTACTTTATGAAAATACACATTAAATATATATTTTTATGTATTTCCATAAAATTTATTTTTAAGCAATATGCTTTAAATTATATGTTGTGTTGATAGAAAATTATATATAGTGCTTTTAAATACTGCTTAAAGTGTAATTTGTTTCCAGTAGAAATAAGGTGTACACAATATGTGCATCAATACGCATAGTAGTATGTTTACAATATACTTCAATGGTATTTAAAATTACATTTAAACAACTTTGTATGAAAAAAGCATTCTGAAGAACAATGTTATGCTTTTATATTGTGTTTAAATATAGCTTAATTACAATTGAAATATACATGAGTTGCCATAAGTTCCAAAATAGTACATTTAGCATGTATTTAAGTACATATTTTAATAAAAAAAATATGTAATTCTCCATGTTAAGTATACTTTTAAAAAACATATTTAGGATATTCATGTTTAATTCTCACTAAACTCCACACACACATTGTTAAAATACATACTTAAACCTGAGCTGGTAGTAAACCAGCTGGTCTAAAATCCAAGCAAATACACAATACAGAGTCTATTGCCCTCCTCCCATAATGCACCCTGTTATACAGTATGTAGCAGACTGGAACACACTGTGTGTACAGAGAGTTTCTGCCACAGCCAGCAGTTTATACTACAAGAGCTCCTCTGTAGGATCAGACCAGACAGGCCAGGCCTTGCTCACCTCACACATTAGCATGTCCCTGAGTGCCCTGCTGTTGACCATGTCTTTGGTTCGCTGGTTGTTCTTCTATGAAACTTTTTTTGGTAGATACTATAATGGCTGGGAACACACCAGAAGACCTGCCTGATGTTTTAAAGATTATCTGACCCAGATGTTTAGGATTAGAATACGTCTCTTGTTGGAATGGCTTACAGTACATGTACAGGACCAATAGTACCAAACATTTATACACACTTATTCTCATTCAAAGTTTTGTCTCGTTTAGCATCTGTCTTTTATTAGAGACATGAACACATTTAAACGACACATGGAATTATGTTTTTTTTTCCAATCACTAAAACAAAATTTTGTAAAGTAGGCTGGTTTTATCAAAATACTTAAAACAATTTACAAAACCACAAACCCAAACAGCAAAACACCTCAAATATTCTGCAAAATGAATCACTGCAGCCTAAACTACATATAGTATTATCAAAATCAAACTTTTACACCAAATAGCTTCAAACACTTTATTTATAATACCAGATTTTTGTCTAACCAGCTACACACTTTGGGGAATAATGAAAAACATATTTTTATGTTTAGTAAGCTTTGTTTTCATCATTACAATGATTACTTCCTGGATGTGCCGGTTGCAGAGTCATATGATCTAGTGAGTCAGAGTAGTCCAAGTGTGGTGCTTTCTGGGTATTGTAGTTCGGTGACTGAAGAGTGCAGCACTTTCAGCGCCAGAAGTGACACTTTACCATAATAATAAAGTAGTATTAAAATTGTAAAATAAAAAAGTTAATAATAGAACATTATTCAGACTGTTCACATGCACAGAATTATATGCAGATACACAAACACACACGCTGCTGTATTTTTTTTATTTTTCACTAAACAAGTCAGTGCAAAATACTGTATTTACAGAAGATATATTTACAGTTTAAATGTTGGGATGTCAGAGGCAACAGTAAAACTGCTGAAGTTGGGCTGAACTTTCTTTCCAGCCTCTCAGATTGTCAGCCCATGATCAATGACATGATAATCTGAGGATGCCCTTATACATTTTTTTTTCCAATCGCTAAAACACAATTTTGTAAACTAGGCTGGTTTAACTAAATACTTAAGCCAATTCACAAAACCACACAAACAAATGCAAACTGCAAAAAAACTTTTACTTTAAATAGCTTTAAACACTTCAGTCATATTACCCAGTTTATATCTAACCAACTACTATATATATAAGCTGCTAACCTGTGGTGATTAATTCCTGATTGAAGTGATAACAATTAAGTATTGAGGTGTTTGGTCAGTTTGAATAATTTTGAATGGCAGTGTTTTAATTTGGAAACGTGTCTCTATGTCAGATTGTTGTGTTTTATGCAGAGAATCGTGTTTAGTGATGCAGTAAGTGCTGTTTTGAATTGTAAAATGTGTTTTGGAGCCATGAGAAGAGGTTATAGTCTCTGTGTGTAAGTTTAAATAATTGCTGTGCATGTCATTTTAGTGTGTTAGCAACTGGAAAAAACTGTAAACAAAAAAGTGTTTGACCAACAAAAGCAGTATAAACTTTTTTAATATCCGTGATTCGATTAATTCAGTGAATGAACATATTGTCCATATTAAAGCTGTCCAATAAAAAAACAAGTATCTCCATTTTTGACGACGTTTAGTTTCCTACACAATTTGAACATACAAACTGTCCATTACACTGTGTCAAAATGTCTTGATAAACAGACCAACAGAAATCTCTTTTAAATATCCTGTAATAAATAAATATATATATATATAATTTACTTTGACTGCTATTAAAGGTTATGCAGGTTTTTATCTCTCTACTGTATGAAAATGATTTTTGGAGATTCATGTTTTTCATTGGACAGTGATGATATAGAATCTGCGCAAAGGTTTGGATGTTTTCTAAAGAACTTTTCTACATCCTGTCATCATCAGCTACGTGGGCGGAGTCTCTCTATACTGCATATTAATTGGTTTGTATTATGTTAGTTATGTTATGAGTTCAGTGAGTTGCTTTGCTTTCAGGTGTTATGCTGAATTTCATTGCTGCAATAATCAGCTGTAAAAGTAGTTTTACCTACACTTAACTAACTAAAGTAAACTTTTTAAGTATCATTTTAACACATAGAAGTTCATCACCACAGTTTTAATTGGTCAACAAAATGAATGATTTGCTAGCAGATTTGACTGAAGTTCAGTTTTATTGCAGAAATATCGGCTCTTAGGACACATTTAGTAAAAGTATAGTTTTGTCATAAAAAGCATAAAATTATTATAGTTTCATAAAATTATCCTAAGTATATATATTTTAGTACATACAATACAGAACAAAAGTTTGTACGCACCTTCTCTTTTTCAATGCGTTTTCTTTATTTTCATGACTATTTACATTGTAGATTCTCACTTAAGCATCACAACTGTGAATGAACACATGTGGATTTTTATGTACTCAACAAAAAATGGTGAAATAACTAAAAAAATATACATTTTATATTCTTGTTTCTTCAAAATAGCCACCCTTTGCTCTGATTACTGCTTTGCACACTCTCACACTCACATCTCACACTCACTCTCACACTCACATCATTCTCTCAATGAGCTTCAAGAGGTGGCCACTTGAAATGAAAAGTTTTCCAACAGTCTTGAAGGAAGGAGTTCCCAGAGGTGTTTATTAGCACTTGTTGGCTCTTTGTCTTCTTCACTCTGTGCTCCAGCTCACCCCAAACCATCTGGATTGGGTTCACGTCCGGTGACTGTGGAGGTTCAGCTCATTTTTTTGTTAAGTACATAAAACTCCACATGTGTTCATTCATAGTTTTGATGCTTCAGTGAGAATCTACAATGTAAATAGTCATGAAATAAAGAAAACGCATTGACTGAGAAGCTGTGTCCAAACTTTTGGCCTGTACTGTTGAATTATTCTGCATATAGTTTAAGTACACTATTGTTATGTTTAAACACATGATTTTATCACAAGGGCATGGATGAGAAAGAATCTAGAAGCAGTCTTGCTAATAGTGACCCTGCAAGATCTACTGTCTTAGTAAAATCTTAGTCTGTAACTAAAAACTCTCTATTGTTTAGATATAAGAGGGTGTCAGACTTTAGTCTATTAAAACTCTTTTTTTCAGAGTCGTTTCCAAGTCGTCTAGCGTCTAGCGTATGGTTAAGATAAGGCAGACGCAGCCTCGTCTCGGGTTTGGCATGTGGTTGGGGTTGGTGAAGCAGGCTGTGTGTAATGGTGTGAAGGCCTGTACACATGTGACTGTGTCAGGCGAGGTCATGACAGTGGTGGCGGCTCCGGGTCATCTGGTTCACAGTGTTTGAGTGAGAGAGATAAGCAGAGTTATGTGAGAGAGAGCCCCACCATCCCAGCACACCCAAACATATGGGGAGGAGAGATGTGCCCAGCTGTGCCCTCTACAGGCCTCATATCTGACCCATGAACCCCTGACTGTACAAAACTGTCATACAGTCACTGATATGAACACAAACTCTATATGAACGCTCTATACTGCAAGGTGAAAACTGACAGTTAGACACAGAAACGGGCTGCAGATGGGTTACAGCCGCGGTCCAGATCAGTAACTGCTGTGATTATATATGTTCTATATGTTACAGTATGTTACACATCTCTGCACCTTATCCTTACTAAACACTTTATTATACCGTATCGGTACTGCACTGTCCTGTCTTTAAATTGTCTCGTCTTTTGTATTTATTGTATTTATTGTTATTTAGTGTTATAATTTTATATTTTATGTTGCACTGTCGTCACTCCTGCACTTTATGTTGCCTATTGCTTGTTGTTCTGTGTTGCACCATGGTTCCAGAGGAACGTAATTTCATTACACTGTGTACCTGTACTCAGATGTACTTACAATAAAAGCCTCTTGACTTGACTTGACTTGTCTATTTCGGACCCAATCCGATAATCTACTGAGAAGAATTTAATTCTGACAGTGTTCATTTAACCCTCCTATTATGTTTGTGGTCAATTGGACCCCATTCCATGTTTAACGCCTTTAAATAAACAGTTAACATTATTTTATTTACTTCATATTTGGTGAAGTTTCCTAATTTATTGGGGAAAACTGGGTAAACATAAAATTAATGGGATAGTATTTTTTGAGTCAGTTTGACTCCAGGCTGTTTTAGCTGTATAAAACATTTTTTTTAAAATATGAATTTTACACACATTTGTGTGAAATGTAGTAAAGGTCACTTTAACATGGAATTTTATAATTTTTTTAATCCATGTTATAATTAAATTTTTATAATTTTATAATAACATGGAATTTTATAAACTTTAGAGCCCTAAAGAAACAGTCATAGTTCATTCGACAGGGGGGCGGAGAAAACATCATTCTCATGATATTTCTCATTCAGTGGAGGAATATATTGTTCCTACAAAAATATTGAAAGTTTACACAACGTAGAGGTAATGCAGAGATATAAAAGGTTTATACAAATACAAATAGATTACTGTTGTTGCTTTGTTGATAACATAAAATATTTAAAATTCTAAAGGTTTTATACTACAAAAAGCTTTACTTAGAAATAATAAGAAGACATTAAAATACCAATAAGATCTCTATTTTCAATTTTTAGTTAAAGCAATGAGATTTTATAATGATGTGCATATTTCTCCATAGTCGAACTCCATAAATTTTTTTTAAATGGCCATTTATATAGTCTTTTTTTTTTTGGGCCCGCCACCACCCCCCCTCTTCGGAGGACTAAAATACTTTATTATTTATTACTTATTAAACCCCTCCTACATCCCACCACCCAACTCTTCCAACTTCACCACAAAAAAAAAAAGGAGAGAAAGAGAGAGAGAGAGAGAGAGAGAGAGAGAGAGAGAGAGAAAAGTACAAATAAATAAATAAATAATACCAATATATGCATAGGCATATACAAACACATATATATACATATACAACTCAATTCTAGTATTTTTATCAACAATGTGTCATGGAATGTACTTTTAATAAGGGCAAGAAACTGTAACCACACCCCCATGTTGCAGAGGCAGATTGGAACAACCCGGGGGACCTACACCATCCACAGCCCACAGTCGAGTGGGACTGGCCATCCATATCGTACGATGGAGCTACTCACTAGGAACCAGAGAGATTTTTATATATTTATATAGTCAACAAACACATATAGCATGTGACATAAACTAGGGTAAAAATCTTAATATTATAGAATTATTTTCTGTACTTTAAAATAGCTGGGGTCAAACTGACCCCAAACATAAAATATGTTAGTAAATTTGAACGTAATAGAAGGGTTAAAGGAGAGCTCTGGTGTAAAATGGACTTTTGTTGTAGTAAAACATGATCAAATTACTTACTTTTGATGAATAGCACACCTCCGTTCTCCCACAGCGTTCAGAGATCCAGACATTTTAACAGTTTATCCAAAAACTCTTCAGACTGGGTGACATGGGGCATAATTTGCCCCGATAAATCCACCGCTTTTTACACCGTTATCCAGCTTAAAGTAGCTCCACTCCTCTTTGCTAGAACATGTAAAACGAGGCATTAATAACTTAAAAAGTGCACAAGAAGCTTATTAAAAACCTCTGAAAATAAAAATGCTGAAATTTTCTTTTCATCGCTGTCCAATAAAAAAACAAGTATTGCAATATTTACAATTTTTTGTTGATTTAATTTAAACGCAAAAACTTTTCATTTCACTGTGTCATATTTTCCTGATAAATGAAGCAACATTACCTTCCATTGAAAAAAAGTATCTTTTTGTGTCTTTTTGTGTTAAAGATAAAAATGTCTTTGAGGTACTGGTGATAGGTAGGGGTAGCCTACCTTATTACAAGATATTACAGCTAAAAATGTATTAGAACAAAATGGCAAATCATTTATTAGATTAAGTTAATAGAGGTGTCAGAAGCGTCAGTATTCACATACTGTTAACAATAATATTTAGTTAACAACTATAAATGATAGCAATCGCCATTATAGATAACAAGTGATGGGTAAAAACTTTC
Source organism: Astyanax mexicanus (assembly GCF_023375975.1). NCBI lineage: Eukaryota > Metazoa > Chordata > Actinopteri > Characiformes > Acestrorhamphidae > Astyanax > Astyanax mexicanus. Next base: position 44,468,858 of record NC_064416.1, on the reverse strand, counting down.
CTTTAATTAGGAGAAAACACAATACTTGTAGATACACTGCCATTCCAAAAGTCATGGGATATGATGAACTATTTTATTACACTGATTGTTTAATAAGATACTGTTTAATTGTACCTTGTCTTTTTTTAAAAATGTAAATCACGGTGCTCAGGATTGTTGTTTTTTGGACCAAATAATTAAAAAGGTTGTTAAATGAGAAGTCATTGATTTGAACTGTGTGTTGTAATGAATCGACCGTCACCACCACCAGATTTAAAGTCACCACCGTCAGATGGAGTTTTGTTTGTTTTAAATCAATGTGCTCACAATATATCTATATTTAGTGCTGTAAGGAATATATTTTTGTTAAATAAAAAAAACAAAACACATTACTTTTTAATGTTAGATCTTTTAAAGAAGTATGTCAAGTATGTTAAACAGTATAAAACCTTACCATTAATATTCAACATTTACCTGCAAACATGTCTACTAAGAATGCCAGATAATTATTAAAAATCATACATACATATAAGTGTAACATGGAGGAGGAGGCAGGATGCAAGTGCAAGTCTTTTTTATTATCCATATTTAAACTAACAAAGAAAGGAACACTAGGGAGTATAAAAAGAAAAGGTAACTAAAACAAAACACTATGAAACAGAGGATAAACTAAAATACTGAACCAAACAAGCAAACTAAGCAAACAAAGAAACAAAGAAACAAACTAAATAAAGCAAACCTGAGACACTGAGGACAAACAACACAACAGGTCTGAGGCTAAACAAAACATTTAAACACAATCTGGAAAGATTAACGAACACGGTCAAACAAAAAAGCGCGACAGAGAACAAAGGATAACATGAGGTATTTATACACAGGCACACACTAGGGACACCTGTGGAAGTAATGAGGGGGCGGAGTTACAAATGAGACACAAGGTGACAACACTAATGGCTTGGGCAGGGCTAGGGTGGGGCTAGGGCGGAGACAGAACAATAACAAAACAATGCCATGTGCTCAAAAAAGCACATGGCTGGAAAACACAAGACAGGAAAACAGGGCAGGAGCACAGAAAACCAAAAGAGGGAAAAACACAGGACAGACACAGGCTAATATGTGACAATAAGAGCCAATAAATATTTTTTCTTTGATGCATCTAACAGTGTGGACAAAAATGGTAATAAAAGTAATAACTGGAAAAACGAGTACATTTCTGAACAGCCAAGACCTAAGTCTATAATGTCTTACCTTCAGATTTTGACGTTTTTTTAAGTTAATACCTTTTTTTAATTCTTGATAATCAGTGATTAGCTAATTTCATTTTTCAGGCCTTTTAAAATGATTTTTATTTATTTTCGTGGTTTTACATCACCTTGAATCTCTACGTTTTGCCCACAGCTGTATACTTTAGGCTTTATTTGTTTGACACAGTTTCTAGTTTAGCTGAACTCAGCTGCATGGCAGGGTGCATGTGTGTGTGTGTGTGTGTGTTTGTGTTTCAGTGTGTGTGTGTGTTTGTGTTTCAGTGTGTGTGTGTGTGTGTGTGTGTATGTGTATGGAGGCCAGTGGAGTGAGAGTGTGTATTTCTGAAGGTCTGGAATAAAAACTAGGCTAAACATCTCACAGCTTGCATACGCCTCCTATAGTCAACAATAGCACACACAGAAACACACACACTGAAACACACACACACACACACACAGAGCGTAAACAAGTCAGTAAATCTGATTATAGCACATTCTTCTCCGGCGGGTGTCTGGGTTTGGACCTCTCTGCGTATTCGGCTGGTAAAGAGCAGTTTCTCTGACCACTGTCTCCTCTCACTCAACACACACACACACACACGCACTGCTCTTCTTTTCATCATTACAGTGAAGCTATAAAGCTGGGGGAAAGCTGTTTTAAATGAATCATTCTTCACTATTCTCCAAACATGTTCAGCGTGTTTGCCACTTTTACATTAATAACAAGCAAAATCTGCTGCTAATCTAGCCTAATTAATCATGAGCACCTACAAAGTGCAATTTATCACAACTATCTGTGCAAAATAATACAACTCATTATTTAAATTGATTATATAATTATACTAACTACATAAAACAATACTAATTCACTAACAATTCTGAATAGTTGTGCAAACAGTTGCAATAAGCTGCACACTGATGCAGTTAATCTTATTAAAATATGGTTACCTATTTAATCTGATCAAATTAATGTATTTAATCAATATAAAGTAAAACCAATCATGATTAGCTTCAGAAATAATTAATTTAAGCTTTTATTATCATCCCTTTTCTCACAGGTTCACAGTGGAATTAAAGGACTTTCCTCTAGGGCTAAAATGATGGTGGAATATGGAACAAATCAATACACTACAGACTACAAGAAGTCTGCAAATGTGCAAATGTGAATGCCAATATTAAACTAGTACAATACATTTTATAATATGACAGTTATAAGACAACTATAGATATTATAATGACTCAGCACTAACTACTAAATGTGTTGGGTGAGGATAAGATACAGAGATTTGTAACTACAGTATGTATGATATGACACAAGTATACAGTAAAACGTCAGTGTATAAATAAGGTATGTAAACATGTGATCTGTTACTGAGGTAAACAATTAGATCATGAGGGAGGCATTAATAGAGGTGTGTGTGTGTAAGAGTTTCTGTGGGAGAGTACGAGTGTTTCAGCTCCGTCTCTGTGTGTTGAGGAGTCTCACCGCCTGGTGGATGAAGCTGTTGCAGAGTCTGGTAGTGGAGTCTCTGTGTGTTGAGGAGTGTGACTGCCTGGTGGATGAAGCTGTTGCAGAGTCTGGTAGTGGAGGTTCTGTGTGTTGAGGAGTCTGATTGCCTGGTGGATGAAGCTGTTGCAGAGTCTGGTAGTGGAGGCTCTGTGTGTTGAGGAGTGTGACTGCCTGGTGGATGAAGCTGTTGCAGAGTCTGGTAGTGGAGGCTCTGTGTGTTGAGGAGTGTGACTGCCTGGTGGATGAAGCTGTTGCAGAGTCTGGTAGTGGAGGCTCTGTGTGTTGAGGAGTCTCACTGCCTGGTGGAAGAAGCTGTTGCAGAGTCTGGTAGTGGAGGCTCTGTGTGTTGAGGAGTCTGACTGCCTGGTGGATAAAGCTGTTGCAGAGTCTGGTAGTGGAGGCTCTGTGTGTCGAGGAGTCTGACTGCCTGATGGATGAAGCTGTTGCAGAGTCTGGTAGTGGAGGCTCTGTGTGTTGAGGAGTCTGACTGCCTGGTGGATGAAGCTGTTGCAGAGTCTGGTAGTGGAGTCTCTGTGTGTTGAGGAGTGTGACTGCCTGGTGGATGAAGCTGTTGCAGAGTCTGGTAGTGGAGGTTCTGTGTGTTGAGGAGTCTGATTGCCTGGTGGATGAAGCTGTTGCAGAGTCTGGTAGTGGAGGCTCTGTGTGTTGAGGAGTGTGACTGCCTGGTGGATGAAGCTGTTGCAGAGTCTGGTAGTGGAGGCTCTGTGTGTTGAGGAGTCTGACTGCCTGGTGGATGAAGCTGTTGCAGAGTCTGGTAGTGGAGGCTCTATGTGTTAAGGAGTCTGATTGCCTGGTGGATGAAGCTGTTGCAGAGTCTGGTAGTGGAGGCTCAGTGTGTTGAGAAGTCTGATTGCCTGGTGGAAGAAGCTGTTGCAGAGTCTGGTAGTGGAGGCTCTGTGTGTTGAGGAGTGTGACTGCCTGGTGGATGAAGCTGTTGTAGAGTCTGGTAGTGGAGGCTCTGTATGTTGAGGAGTCTCACTGCCTGGTGGAAGAAGCTGTTGCAGAGTCTGGTAGTGGAGGCTCTGTGTGTTAAGGAGTCTGATTGCCTGGTGGATGAAGCTGTTGCAGAGTCTGGTAGTGGAGGCTCAGTGTGTTGAGAAGTCTGATTGCCTGGTGGAAGAAGCTGTTGCAGAGTCTGGTAGTGGAGGCTCTGTGTGTCGAGGAGTCTGACTGCCTGGTGGATGAAGCTGTTGCAGAGTCTGGTAGTGGAGTCTCTGTGTGTTGAGGAGTCTGACTGCCTGGTGGATGAAGCTGTTGCAGAGTCTGGTAGTGGAGGCTCTGTATGTCGAGGAGTCTGACTGCCTGGTGGATGAAGCTGTTGCAGAGTCTGGTAGTGGAGGCTCTGTGTGTTAAGGAGTCTGATTGCCTGGTGGATGAAGCTGTTGCAGAGTCTGGTAGTGGAGGTTCTGTGTGTTGAGGAGTCTGATTGCCTGGTGGATGAAGCTGTTGCAGAGTCTGGTAGTGGAGGCTCTGTGTGTTGAGGAGACTGACTGCCTGGTGGATGAAGCTGTTGCAAAGTCTGGTAGTGGAGGCTTGGATGCTCCTGTATCTTCTGCCGGATGGCATCAGAGCGAAGAGTCCGTGTCCTCACTATCCGCTGTAGGGTCTTGCGATCCAAGGTGTTGCAGTTCCCAAACCAGACGGTAATGCAGGGGCTCAGGATGCTTTCTATATTATGCATTCATTTATTGTAATTAATTAAGATTATTACACACTTAGTTCCAACCCTGCAATGTAATTGGATGAGAGGCATTCTATGAGTAGTGCACTGTAACCGAAGCTCACCATGTATTACTCCACCACATACAGGTGACTTAGCAATAATGCAGCGCTTACAAACCAAACAGTGCAGCTACAAACACAGCAGCAATGGAACAATTTTAACTCGCAGTGTTTTTATAACCAAACAGATCCTATTTTTTCAATCAACTCAAAATCTTATAATAAACAGCGATAATGTAACTGTGGTACAATCACAATAATACATAGGTTTTTGCTATAATGTGTAATTTTGACACTGCTGTGCTGATGTACAGTACTCAATAGTACACATTATAGCATAACCTCAAGTGTATTATTGCTTAATTATCTGCACAAAATAATCAAATTTTTAGAAATTAAAAAAAAGGATTTATTTTTATATGAAGATTAAAGAAAAATATAAATTATTACTATGTGTAGTTAGTTAGACTATATGTGTTGTGTTGTGACACCAGTGTGTGTGTGTGAGCACTGGGTTTGTGTGTCAGACAATTGTTTCGACACTGAATTTGGGACACATATAAACACTCAGGAATGAGGAATGTAAGCCTTGAAGGCAAAACCACCTGTTACACACACACACACACACACACACACACACACACACACACACACCACACACACACACACACACACACACACAGCAAAGCATTTGCAGTTTATTTTGTTTATCACTTTTACTTCTACATGTTTGTTTAAATTTAATGTCAGTTTTGATGTAATTAGTCTAAGTGATGAAATTGTGGATTCATGGTTTTACTGTGTAATATTTCTTGGTATTTCATTTTAATATTAATGTATGTGTTTTACCTGGGGCCATGTTTACCACTGTTTATTACAGATATAGACTTAACCCTTTTACATATATCCTCAATACATATTAAAAATCTAATTATGAGTGTATTGGGAAAGTCTGTATTTAAGGTTTTTAGTTTTTTTAATACTATACATTTACTTTAAGCATTTTTACATTTTTACAAACAGTTCTTGAATAGTCTGTAATTTCACAAAAGCACCAGTGTATTCACATAAATCTGGCCGCTCTTCATACAGCAGTTTAGCCCATTATTCTCTTGCCCATATTTTAATAAAATTCACTTTTCTGCTGTGTTACTGTGATATGACTGTTGTAAGATGTTGTACTTTGTTGCCGTACGTCTAAGCTGTGTTGGTCAGTTGTCCTATGAACTGTGCTGGTCTTCTGTTCAGATGTGCTGTGCTGGTGTTCTGTGTTGGTCTTCTGTCAAAATGTGCTGCGCTGTGTGCTGTGCTTGTGTGCTGTGTTGGTGTTCTGTACAGATGTGCTGTGCTTGTGTGCTGTGTTGGCCTTCTGTACAGATGTGCTTTGCTTGTGTACTGTGTTGTTCTTCTGTACAGGTGTGCTGTGCTGCTCTGGTCTGCTGTGCTGGTGTGCTATGTTGGTCTTTAGTACAAATGTGCTGCGTGGTGTGCTGTGTTAGTCTTCTTTACAGATGTGCTGCGCTGGTGTTCTCTGATGGTCTTCCGTAAAAATGTGCTGCGCTGTGTGCTGTGTTGGTCTTCTGTACAGATGTGCTATGCTGGTCTGCTCCGCTGTTGTGCTAATGTTTTGTATTGCTGTACTGAGTTTGTGTGCTGTGTAGGTTTAGCTGTACAGGTGTGTGTTTGTCTGTCTGCTGTATAAGTGTACTATGCTGGTGTGCTGTGCTGGTGTGCTGTGTTGGTCTTTTGTACAGATGTACTGTGCTGGTGTTCCTTGTTGGTCTTCTGTATAGATGTGCTGTGTTTTTGCTGTGCTGGTATGCTGTGTTTTTGCTGTGCTGGTGCATTGTGCTAGATCTGCTGTTCTGGTGAACTGTGCTAGTGCATGTGTTTGTATGTTGTACTGGTGTATGGTGCTGGTGTATTGTGCTGGTTTACTGTGTTTGTATGTTGTACTGGTTTATGGTGCTGGTGTATTGTGCTGGTTTACTGTGTTTGTATGTTGTACTGGTGTATGGTGCTGGTGTTCTGTGCTGGTTTACTGTGTTTGTATGTTGTACTGGTGTATGGTGCTGGTGTACTGTGTTGGTGTACTGTGTTTGTATGTTGTACTGGTGTGCTGTGCTGGTTTACTGTGTTGGTGTACTGTGCTGGTGTACTGTGCTTGTATGTTGTACTGGTGTATGGTGCTGGTGTACTGTGTTGGTGTACTGTGCTTGTATGTTGTACTGGTGTGCTGTGCTGGTTTACTGTGCTTGAACTGGTATATGGTGCACTGTGTTATGAAAGTGATGGTGAGATAAATGACAGTAAGATTCCACTCTCTCCTTTTTCCCTCTTTCTCTGTAATAAAGGTCTGACTGGCAGCACCTGGCCTTCCTGTGGCCTCCGCCGGGGCTATTTTCATCCACCCTGGGGTTTGGTGACTAATATACTTACACACACACACTCACACACTCACCCAGCCCCACCCAGGCAGAAGGGTTCAACCATCATCCTCCGCCGTTGTATAACAGGCCTCTGATGAACGTCACACATCTGCCACGGTGAGGGAAAGTATGTTTTCCAGACGCGGTGGCACTAAACGGGCACTAAATGGGCAGACGAGTGCAAAACACCAGCGCAGCCCACGGCTAACAGGACAGCATCATTTCCTGCTGATTTATGGCTCATAATATCCGGCTCCAAAAGCTACAGCTAAAAAACTAGCCAGCTGAAAAACACTGGCACATATAAAACTGGGTTTATTAAAGGCTTAAACACATACATACATACATAAATACATACATACACTAATCCATTTATCTCAGCAATATGAGTGTTTTTACCACATATGAACAGATTTGAACAGCACCTGCAAATAAACATACATACAGTTTAACATAACGAGAAATTCTCATTTTTTTAAACTAAGTCCTGTGAGCCGAGCTGAAAAACAAAGTGTAGAGATTCCAGATTTCTCCTGGATGCTTCTCAGCCAGCATGTGTTTATTATGTTCAGTTCCGTCAGCAGCTCACCTGATTTACCACATTTACCAAAATTTACCAAACCAGGTGTTGATTAATATGATGAGAACTAGAAATAACTCTATTTAACTCAGATTAAGAGGAGAGATTAGGAGATGTTTTAAGGAAAACAGGGCTGTAAAAGCTACACTGCTTTTTGTAAAATTGCTGTTTGTATTTATTACAATGTTGGTGTTGCTGAGATAATAAACACTTACTGCCCAGATAAGAAGCTTTTTTCTTTACTGAAGTTCCCACAGGTGCCTAAAACTTTTGCACAATACTGTAAATACAAACATACATACATAAATGTATAAAAAAAATATATATATATATTTGTCATTTCAGCAGTTTCCATTTTACATAATATATGCAATAGATTTCAATACAAATTTAATTGTAGCCTCCTAATAAGCACACTCAAGAGTTTACAAATTGCAAAAACACACTTCTGCACATTTTAATACACTTTTTTTTTTACACACATTTTAATGGATGTCACACAGCCTTGTTCTCCTTCCACACTACCGGACTCCATTTCTCAGAATTCCCCTGGTTATGACATCAATAATAACCTTTCACCTTCACCCAATCGTGTTATGCTCCGACGCTCTGATTCACCTGTATTCTGAATTACTTCCGGTTCATTCTTGTCTAGCTCCTGTATTTAAGGCATCCGTTTGTAAACAAACACCGCAAGGTATTGTCGACTCATGTTGCATACTAAGCGTTTTCCTATGTTCTGTTTTTGCTTTCTCGTTATGACCCTGTTTTCGGATTATCGGTTTATGTCTTTTGTTTTGCCCTTATTGGATTTGTTGTAAGGTTGGACTGTTTCTCGGTTTCGAACTCGGACTGTATTTTTGACTACGTCTTCTGGTATCGGTGAGATCGCTGTTTGCCTGGCTTTTCTGTTAGCAGTATCTGTTAGCCTTCCTGCTAATAAACCTGTTTGTACTTTTAACTCGGCTCACGTCACTCCTCTCTACCTGGCGTCACAATGGATTTAAAATAACATCAATTGATACAAGTATTCTGAGGTCGCTACACCTTATATGTAGCATTGTAAGCCTGTTGGGAGCATTGGTTAAAAGTGCTGTATTTTGGGCTATTAAACAGAAGGTTCTATGTGTTTTCATAATTCACTACAACCCAAGTCCAATTTACAGCAGATTACTCCTTGAGTCAGCTTTCTGTATAGTTATTTTTTCGTGGTCTGCTTCTTGTTGTGCTTTCTGGTGCCGACCAGATATGGAAGATATGTTCCTTGAATCCTTTTAAGGTTTCTTCCTGTTGATCTGAAGGAGTCTGTCCACATTTTAGTGGCCTAACATCGTGCCAAGGCCAAGTGATTGGTGGAGGAAGGAGTGCCATACTCACCCAGGAAGAGGGAGGCTTACAAAACACACCATTACATTTTAAAAACCTTTATTTGTCAGAAACATTTACTTAAGAAGATATTTGGTTTATCTAAATGTCTTTTTACTTCTACTTCTTACATTTTCCCACAAGTATCTGAACTTCCTACTCCTTACATTTTAAAAACAGCCTCGTTACTCCTGTTTAATTTCAGCTTGTTTTCATTCCGGCTTCTGATCCTTCAATAAAATCCCTATCCAGATAAATCTCTCCATCCAGATAGAGTGAATCTGATTGTGATTGGATGTAGAGAAGTATAAACATACACCATCCCGACTCCCTATTGGTTTATACTGTGATTCATCACACCTGCACACGTCCCCCCCCCCCCCACACACACACACACACTCCAGCAAGAACATAGCAGATGTATGTAGTCTAGTATGAAGATGATCCGTGCAGAGACTCAAGAGAACTCCAGATAAACTCCAGCCCAACTAAACTTCTTTAATATATTTACTATATTCTACTAAAATACATTCATTTACAATCAGCATATATGCAGCTGAAACAGGGAAAACAGCCCAAATTTATCAACATTACATTTAGCTAAAGCTACCAGCTTTTGCTTGTATGATATTGGAGGATCTAGAAAAGTTAAAAAACTGGAAAGTCCATTGAAAATATAGCCTATACTGGTAATGTAGGTGGTTAACCAGAAGTTGCATGTGCTTTTGGTCATGCTTGGGCTTGCTGATGTATCTCGAAGACCATTGTAGTCACATTAGTGACACTTGGTGTCAGTGCTGGTCATTGTGTTTGTGTTGGTCTACCAGCTTGGTCTCACTCATCAACCATTATGGTAAAACATTGCTTATACTCATTGTGTAGCTCATTCAGGATAATTTTGTAAGCTAACTATGATCAGTAACTATAATGTTTTAAAATGAATGAGGCACCACACTGCAAAAACTCTTAGCAAGTGAAATTTTCTAATTTTAAGACAATAAATCTTATTTTCTTCTCTGATAAGACTTTTTGTCTTACTAAGCATTGTGTAAGTGTTAGATTATTTTGCTTATTTTAGGGATAATTATCTTAATCATTCTTACTTAGAATTTGTACCTTATTTTAAGTAATTTGAACTCAAAATAAGCACAATCAAGCAGCAATCAAGTCGTTCTGATTCTTGTGTCCAAAAACAGTGAATTTTGCTTGATTTAGGTGTTACTTCACTCATTTTGAGACTTTGCCATTGCTTTTTGTAAGAAATCTTACTAAGAAAATTTTGCTTACCCCATTGGCAGATATATTTGCTTAATATACATATATTTGTTTTAATTTGCATATATTTTATCTTGTTTTTTCCAATTGATTTTTTTGCACTGCACTATGTTTCCATCCTTTTTTAAACCACACACTGCTGAAAATCCATTGGCAAATGCAAGATGTAAGTGCTTTATTAAGCAAAACAATCTGCCAATGGGCTAAACAAATTTTAATACACAAAAAATCTCTAAATGAGTGAAGTAAGACTTAGATCAAGCAAACATCACAGAGTTGCTTAACTGACGATTTTTTTATTTTTTTGAGTTTGAATAACATTGACTGAATAAGCTTATTATTCCTAAAATAAGTTAAATAATCTTACACTTACATAATGCTTAGTAAGACAAATGCTTAAAGACACTTATCTGACCAAAAAAAGATTAATTACCTTGAACTTAGATCCTTTCAGATACTAAGATTTAGATTTTTTTGCAGTGCATTACTGAAATACACCAAGAAATGTTTTTTGTCAGATTATTTTGCTTATTTTAGGCGATTTCACCTCATTTTATGTAATTTAAACTAAAGACATGCAAAAAAGTGACCAGTCAAGTTATTCTGTTTCTTTATCAAACTAACTTTAATATCAGACAAAGAAAACCTGAGGAAATATGAAAAGCATTTTTTTCAAATAATGATTGTGCTATGTAAAATGTAGGGTTAGGTTGGTTTGGATGTGTCAGGCTGATGATCAGGCAGGGACACGTGGGGTGGGCGCAAATGCAGGTAAGGGTGGTTTTGTTAAAAAATAAACAAAGAAACAAGCAAGGAAACAAAGAATTAAAACAAGACAGCATAAACAAAACAGGACAAGGGAATAAACAAGGAATAAACAATAAATAAACTGAGATAAACAAGGAAATAAACAAGGAGCAATAAACTAGACCAAACGAGACGCAAGCGCGGGAAGGACGAAACAACGGAAGTTAGTGCAAAGACCGACAAAGGAAACACGGAAACACAGGGATATAACTACACAAGGAGGGAAACGGAAATGGGAAACACCTGGGGAAGCAGGTAACGAAGGGGGTGGAGTTACAAATGAGACTGGGGAAAAACACAGAGGAGCACAGGTCACGTGGGGAACACACAGGCACGAGGAACAGGTAAACAGAGAAACATGAGAACAGACAGGAAACAGGGCAAGGACGTGACAGAGTGTGAAAACATTGCATGGACAACTCATCCAGGAGGTCACAAAACAACCTAGAACAACATTTATTAAAGAACTCACCTCAGTTAAGTTCACTGTCATTGATTTAATAATAAGCATTGTGAGTATAAGATTAGTTTGCTTATTTTAGGAATAATGATCAAAATCAGTCTAACTTCACCTAATTTCACCTCATTTTAAGTAATTTGAACTAAAGACATGCAAAAAAACAGTTACCATTCGAGTTTTACCATTCTGATTCTTGTGTACAAATTTAATAATAAGTGATTTACTTACTTCACTTGTTATCATACTAAGAAACATCTGCTTACTCCAGATGTTTTTGCGTAATTTAAGCACATATGTCTCAGTTTACATTCGTTTTGTCTAGTTTTTTGGCAGGGGATTTGTTAGCAGTGTACAGAGATTTGAGCAGGTTCTTATTCAGAGGAAGGTGAGGAAGAGTGTGGGAGTGAATCAGTATTTGCTCAGACGGAGCATCACTTCACCCCCCCCACACCACACGCTCTCCTGAGGTTCTGAAGCAGCAGAAAAACACACACAACTCAGACAGTGGTTGCGGTCTGAAGCCGAGGTTTGTTTTTTTCCCTCACGGCCAAACTGCTAAAAGCAGACGAGTTTAAACACCCTTGCGGATAAGGAGGGGCACGCCGTCCTCGGAAACGGCCCACTGTCTGCCCAAGTTCCCTCACACACACACACACACACTGTTTTGGCCTCAGACAAGAGCTGCTATATGTCTACAACACACACATTCATACCAGCCTAAACAGTCCTATGCACCCAAACACTCTCACTTCCGTGTGGGAGGTGCCGTGTGAGTTTGGCTCACTGTCAGTTTGGTAGTAAGGATAAAAATATGTCTGTGTACGTATTTGTGTGTGTGTGTGTGTGTGTGTGCACGCACGACATGTAGACAGAGCTCTTTACAGACTATCAGCACAATCTGAACCTGCAGGCCCACATAACACCACTAACACCACAGTGACCCACAGTATTACACACTTCATTAACACACACTGCTCAATTATAAACATGCCTAAACCCTCACACTCCCACCTGTGTCTCAAACACAGCTCTACCCAGCAGCATCATTTCCTCTCTCACCAAATTAAACATTTATACTTTTATAATAGACCTGTAATTAATTAATAATTCATTAGATGTGTCTAACTTTCTGAATCTACTTCTCATAATCAAAGTAATCAAAGTTCATATCAAAATGCTGGTATATACAATATCCCACATACACCGCAGTAAACAATTGCGCTGTTCTGCTTTTTTGTCATACTTACATTTTTCAGATTCTAAAACAAACGTTAATGTCAGACAAATATAACCTGAGTAAATTAAGAAAAAAAAAATCCAAACCAACCATGGCCCCATGTAAAAATGTAGGGTCAGGTAGGTTTGGATGTGAAAAAAGGGCATGGACAACTCATCCAGGAGGTCACAGAAGAGCCCAGAACAACACTTAAAGAACTGCAGGTCTCACTCGCCTCAAATAAGATCAGTGTTAAAGATTTAATCAAAAATCAAAATCAATATAAATACAAAAACTTAAAAAAAAAATAAAAACTTAAAAATAATTGCAAATACAAAAACAGGACATAACTATTAGGTGGCCAGTTTAGAGTGAGGATAAGTCAACCGTCGAGCACAAGCGAATAGGATATTTAAGCAGATTGCAAAATGAATTTCTTCGAAATGCATGAATTCCAGCTGTTGCTGAGAATTCCTGGTTACTGTCAATATTAGAATGCAAAGAACCAACAACAAATTATATAAACATTGCTCAAAATATTTTACTATTTGTGCTCAATGGTTGACTTATTGTGAATTAAGAGATTTTCCTACATTATGGGATGTTAAAAGTTGTTTTAAATCTACTTCTTGTACAGTTTTAAAGCTCTAAATCCCTCGTTTTAAATGTCAGGGCTCTCTGGAGTCTACCAATGAAGTGTGGAGCTACTTTGTGCCTGAATAACGGTGGAAAAAGCAATTTAGGGACAAAAATATGCCCCATCTCACTTAAACTAAAGCCTGTTTGGGCAAAGTGCACAAAATACTGTATCTCAGAAAGCTGTAGGAGAGCGGAGGTCCATTTCACACAGTATTGTTCCTTTAAATGCTACTTTTCTACATTGTTAACTATTCCTCACTCTAAAAAGGCCACCTCTAAATAGTTATGTCCAATTTTTGTATTTTTATTGGAAATGTTAAAAGGAGGTTAAAATAGCTTTATCAGGAAGACATTACACTTTGACCCAAAGGTCACGGGGTCAGGCCCCCGAGTTTCAGCTGGTATGGTCAAGAGTAAGATGGTTTACCTGGAATTGGCTGATAAAGCAGTAAAACATCATTACAGTAATCACATCTGCTCTGCTCTGTGCTGTGCTGAGGCCTGAGGCGGGGTCAATCTCAGTGTGACTGAGAACAAAACTCTCAGCCTCCATTAATAAAACAGCTCCTCTGAGCTCAGCACAAACCACATCAGCACAGAGATCACATCTGTGCTCTTTACTGGAGAAAACACTAACCAAATATATTTATATAATCACTACAAATAAATAAAGAGAACCAGATTACATATTACAAAACATAGTAGATTCTACTTTACTCTAAATTTGAATGATTCAGTTCCTTGGTAAAAAAAAATATACTTAATTCTACTTAAAACATATTGAGAAATGTTGAAGTATGCTGTAAATATACTAACCAGTGGCGATTGCTCTAAGACTGCAAGGGAAGCTCAGCTTCCCCTAAAATGTAAAAAAAAATAAGTGATTAAATATATACTGTTGTGTGTACATGTCACTGATTAAATATGCGCTACACCGCGCTGAACTTAGTTCAGAATCAGCTTCTTATCACTGGTAACGCCGCGGCTTTCCTCTCACTCATTCCCGCAGCTTCACAGCGCTGCTTTAAACAGTGCACAGACTGCAATAGCGGAGCAAAGCGTGCGGCGAAACGAGACGAGTCATTGGATAAACGCTGGGCTTTGTCCCGCCCATCGGACGCTCAGCGTCTCTGGGGGTCTATGGGGCAGTGGGCTGGCCTCGGCCGGCCCGGACACTCAGCTTCTGCGTGATGATTGGATGATCTGTCTGAGGAGGAGTCCCTTTTTGATTGACAGCGAAATGAGCGAATCAGCAATCTTTTAGTGTAAAAATCTGTGATGGGAGCATTGAACCGGAGACTTTCCTAATCCTTATAGCGGCATTTTTTTTATTAAAAACAACAAGCGACAAATCCAGCTTCTATTTCTGGTGCTTTTCTGATTAATTTGGTGTAAAAGGTGGGGAAAAGTAACAGGTAGGGAGAGTAGAATTTTTATATAAATAAAACTACATATGTTAAGATGTAGGCCAAAATTGAGCTTCCCCTCCTTGAAAGACTGATACTAACATATTTATGTACTTACTTAAAATACATTAAAAGTACATTAATTTTATGCTTTCATCAAATGTAATGTAATTCAGTATATTTCTAAAATACTTTTTCAAATATACGTTTGTTATTTTTTAGCAAAGTGGGTTAAAAACAATTGTTACAGTTGTTCACTTAAAAAACTATTTATCATGTAACCTTTTAGAAAGTAAATTAAAGTACTACATTGGTAAAAAAAAAAAAAATAAAATATATTTAGGTATTACATTAATAAAACAGTTAAAATGTATTTCAGTGCTCTGCCATTATAATTAGGAAAATATAAATATAAGTAAGTTATAGGATACAGTGTTAAATAACTTAATAAGTACATTTGTAAATTTGTAATTGTAGTACAGTATATTAAAATATATTTTATACCCCACAACGTATATTAGAAGTGTCTTACTTACAAAACACAGGAACAAGAAGCATATTTGTATCACATATACTGAACATCAATTCTTAGTACATTTCTAATATACCTGGTGTATAATAATCATGGTGATACAGTTGTAATACTTATTAAATATATTATAATTCTACTGTAAGCATATTTAAAATATGGGGTTAAATACATGAAGTAGTTTAAATGTTTAAATGTTACTTAAGTATATTTAAAATAGTTTAATTTTAGTACAGTTAAGTACACTTAGCACAATTTAAGTAAGACTTTTCTACTATTTTTATATTTTTAATTAAAGTATAATAAGTACAAACAATTAGTTTCATTTTATCACTCTTTAAATATACTGATTAATAATAAAGTGGCTACAAGAACACTTTAGTGCAATATAGCATAATAATGCTCAGTATACTTTAATCTACTTTTTTTCACTGGGGTTACCAGCGTAACTTAAAGAGGACATATTATACCTGTTTTACACATTAGAATAGCTCTATAAGCTATACAAAATTCTTGCCAGTTTCAGTCCCTTTCAGAATGAGCTGTTTAAGGGCTCTGTCACTTTTATGCAAATAAGCTGTTGCTGGCCATGTCATGTATACACATCAGTGTTAGCTTGTGCTAAACTGCAAAATATGAACAAGCTAGTTTATACTTAACTGCGATTTAAACACAGAACTCATTTATAAAACGTATTTGAAAGTACTTACAACTCCCTCATCTGCTGACTTGCCATGGACAGTAGGTACAGATTCCTCCTTCAGACGAAGTCTGCTGGCTAATCCTTTGTACTGTCTGAGCTTCTTAACCAGCAGACGGAAATGGCGTTTTTTTCAAATGATCTAGTGGGTGGGGCTCTGGTGGGGGTTGACAGGTGAGGGGTTGTTTCAGAGTGGTTCTATGCAGGTTTCCGCATTGTGATGTCACAATAAGGAAGCATCCAAAAGCCTTATAGAAACATAAGATTTCTGACAGCAAACAACACTTTCAGCTGATTTAAAGAAAGAAATGAGAGATTTTTGGTGTTTTTTGGAATGTTTATAGGGGCAGTCGAGACCCAGGTGGAAATAAAGCATGCAAAAAGTAAGATTTGCTTTATATGTGCCCTTTAATTAAAAAGTTATAACATCAACAAAACATCAACCCTCACATAGCAATTAACCCTGCACAATAAGTCTGAGTAATTTTGATTCACTGCTCCCTACAAAACAGCTTCAACTCGCTGATGCTGGTGAGCGTCACTGCATGCGTCAACTGCTCTTTTTAGGTCTTTCCACAACATTTTTATTGGGTTATGAGTTACTGCGTCTGGATTTGACGTAACCACTTCACAATCTTACATTTCTACTGCTTAAACCACTTTTCTATTGTTTTCAATGTATTTGTGTTCTTAGAGTCATTGTCTTGCTGCATGGCCTATTTCATGGACAGATACAGTGAAATGATCCTGTAGAGTTTTGCTCTACATTTGTTTACAGCAAGACCCAAGGCTGCAAAACAGCTCCAAACCATGATACTAGCTTAATAATAGTTCTTAATTAAAGTTGTTAGCTAATAAAGGTTTAGTCCCTGTTGTGCAAGTTTGGGTTTGTGGTTGTTGTGGCCACCTTCTGGTGTTTTAGCACATGTGGCAGTAGTTGGTTTTACTCACCAGCTTTAATGCTGTATATGTTAAGTTGAATAAAAAGCTTACAAAAAAACGTGCTACCTCTTGAGGAAATTAACTTTAGATGTATTCAGACTCCAGACAAATTGGATTAATTTCTCAAATCTGATTTGTTCAGAAGATTGTTCACACTATTTGTAATCAGACAAACCTATCTGCATTGGTTGCTGTGGTAACAGTGCCACGTTGTTGGATTATTGCACTTTTGTCACTCTGGGTTTGAGGTGGTTGTTAGTTGTTACATTGCGAATGAAGCCAAAACAATATCAAATTCAATTTGAGCAGCATTAGCATCCAGACTACAACCAATCTGTAGAAATCTGATAGTTAATTGCATTTCAAACAACATCTAAATGTGGTTTGGAAGTTGTATGTTTTAATGGTAGACACAAAAGGCCAGGCCAATGTATGCCCAACGGCAAGCAACGGTGGACACCCAACACCAGGCCAACATAGGCCCAACTGCAAGCATTTGTAGACAACCAATGCCAGGCCAACGTAGGCCCAATGCTAAGCAACGGTAGGCAACCAACACAAGGCAAACATAGGCCCAATGCCAAGCAACGGTAGGCAACCAACACAAGGCAAACGTAGGCCCAATGCTGAGCAAAGGTGAACAACCAACACCAGTTCAATGTAGGGCCAATGCCAAGCAACAGAAGACATCTAAGGCAATGCCCACATAGGCCATAAAGCAAGCAACAGTAGACACCCAACGCCAGGCCAACATAGGCCCAACTGCAAGCAATAGTAGACAACCAATGCCAGGCCAACGTAGGCCCAATGCTATGTAACAATAGGCAACCAACACAAGGCAAATGTAGGCCCAATGCCAAGCAACGGTAGACAAACAACACCAGGCCAACGTAGGCCCAATGCGAAGCAACAGAAGACACCTAACGCAAGGCCCACATAGGCCATAAAGCAAGCAACTGTAGACACCCAACGCCAGGCCAACGTAGGCCTAATGTCAAGCAATGGTAGACAACCAACGCCAGGTCAACGTATGCCCAACATCAAACATTGGTTGACACCCAACTTCAGACCAATGTAGGCCCAACTTCAAAGATTTGTTGGTACCCAACATTAGGCCAACGTAGGCCCAACTTCTAAGATTGGTTGGCACCCAACATCATACCAATGTAGGCCCAACTTCAAAGATTTCTTGGCACCCAACATTAGGCCAACGTAGTCCCAATGTCAAACATTGGTTGCCACCCAAAATTAGTGCAATGTAGGCCCATTTGCCAATATGACGCTAGATCGATGTGATTGGCCAAGGTCATGTCAACATAAACATAACATTTTTTTGTTCAGATTATCAATAAAACAATCAATCACTAAATCAATTTGGAAAGTGAGTACACCCTAAATGAAAATGGCCAAACTGAGCCCAATCAGAGCAGAGAATAATCCCCTCTACTGGAAACTGGGCCGCAGAGCAGATTTTCAACGACCCCAAACACATCCACCAAGATGATAACTGCTTTGCACAGGAAGCTGAAGATGAAGGTGATGGACTGGCTAAGTATGTATCTAGACCTAAACCCAGCTGAGCACCTGTGGGGCATCCTCATAAAGAAGGTGGAGGAGCAAAAGTTCTCCAACATCCACCAGCTCTGTGATGTTGTGATTCCAGCAACCTGTAAAGCTCTAGTGAACTCTGGTGGCCACAAAAATATTTACACTTAGGGCACAATTTGGCCATTTTCACATAGCGATGTACTTACTCACTTTTGTTGCCAGCTGTTTAGACACTGTTCATTGTTCAATTGTTTTGTTATACAAGCTACTGGCTACATCACTTTGTATAAAAGTGTAATATTTTCAGTGTTCAGTGTTATAATGTAATAAGAATGTTCTGCCTGTCTTATTTTATCTCATTTCAGTCCTACATCAGGACATTTTTGTGACACATTACTTCCCCTTTTCTGCCTTCACTTCCCAAAATGGAGAATTATCACAGCGCTCTGCTGTCACCCAGAGTTCAGCCTGAGTACTACAGGAACAAGAACTGGCTAGACCAGAGGAGTCAAACCTTTCCACAAAGAACCAAGAACCAGCATGTCTTCAGGTTATCATTCTGAAAACCATCAGCACACTTGATTCCACATGTTAATCAGAAATTCATAAAGTCATTAATCATATATCAGCCTAGAAAATGTTACAAATTAAATTTCTAAAGCTTTGGGACTTTAGCAAACCACAATCAGAGCTAATATTCACAAATAGAGAAAACATGGAACACTGGTGAACCCTCCAGAAGTGACCAATCTATCAAAGTGACACCAAAAGGGCATGGACAACTCATCCAGGAGGTCACAAAAGAACCCAAAACATTATTTAAAGAACTGCAGGTCTCACTTGTCTCACTTATAGTTCGAGTTAATGATTTAATAATAAATAAAGAAAGAGACTGGGTGAAAATGGTCTCCATGTCAGAGTTCCAAGACAAAAAAACACTGCTGGCCAAAAACAACACAACCGACCGTCTCACATTTACCAACAAACATCTTTGGGTTAATATTCTGTGGACTGACGAGACAAAAGTGGAGCTTTTTGGAAGGTGTGTGTCCCGTTACATCTGGTGTAAAACTGAACACACATCATTTCAGGAAAAGAACATCATACTGAACTTAAAACATGGTGGTGGTAGTGTTATGATAGTCTGGAGCTGCTTTGCTGCTTAAGGATCTGGATAACATGCTGTAATAGATGGAAGCAGGAATTCTGCTGTTTACTAGACAATCCTGAAGGAGAATATCCGGCCATCTGTTTATGACCTTAAGCTCAGGAGTACTTGGGTTCTGCAGCAGGACAATGACCCAAAGCACACAAACAAGTTCACCTCTGAGTGTCTCAAAAAATACAATTTTTTTTTTTTCACACAGGGCTCGGTTGGTTTGGATAGATATTTTCACTTAATAAATACAATGATCATTAAAAAAAATGTTTTTCAGGTTAACTCAGGTTGCATTTGTCTGATAATGGATGTTTGTCAAACTATCCAGTACATAGAGAAGAAGCATAGATGGCAGTTGTTCATAACTTTTGTAATAATCTTGAAAATATTACAGGATATAGGCCATGTAGAAAAATGATAAAACGTACTGCTTCAGTTGTTTTGTGGGACTATACCATGAGCATTTCTTCTTTAAGGCTCTGATGAAGGTTTTTTTGGTTTGCATCCAGGTGTGATTACTGTTTTCACACCTGCCCAAATAAATCACATCAAGGCTGAGCTGAGTGGGAGAACTATTTACTAGGGGTGCGAATCTCTCAGTGTCTGGCGATTCGATTCGATTCAGATTTTTGGGGTCACGATTCGATTCAAAAACGATTTTTTGTTTTGAAATTTTGTTTAAATTATGTGAGAAGATAAAAAGATGAAAGGAAAATGTAAAGAAATAGAACATTTATTAAAACAATAAACTTAGGTTCCTTACTGTATTTAATCTTTTTGCAACATAGTGACAGTGCCATAATAATGAATGGCTCATTTCTAGCATGGTTAACTAATCCTGAATTCATTTCTAAAAGGAAGACATTGTTAAAACTGGAAAACACTCATCAATGTAACACAGCCACAAGGTCAAGAGTGGAACTAGATAGGCTATAACTACATAACAAGCAGAGCATGCACACCCCTCTGTTGCGCACTGACGCGCGGAGCTTTTTAAACTGTACCACGGAGCTTTTTAAACTGTGCCGCGAAGCTTTTTAAACTGTGCCACGGAGCATTTTAAACTGTGCCACGGAGCTTTTTAAACTGTGCCACGGAGCTTTTTAAACTGTGCCACGGAGCTTTTTAAACTGTGCCACGGAGCTTTTTAAACTGTACCGCGGAGCTTTTTAAACTGTACCGCGAAGCTTTTTAAACTGTACCGCGAAGCTTTTTAAACTGTACCGCGAAGCTTTTTAAACTGTACCACGGAGCTTTTTAAACTGTACCGCGGAGCTTTTTAAACTGTACCGCGGAGCTTTTTAAACTGTACCGCGAAGCTTTTTAAACTGTGCCACGGAGCTTTTTAAACTGTCCCACAGAGCTTTTTAAACTGTGCCACGGAGCTTTTTAAACTGTAGGAGGTCACAAAAGAACCCAAAACATTATTTAAAGAACTGCAGGTCTCATATGTCTCACTTATAGTTCGAGTTAATGATTTAATAATAAATAAAGAAAGAGACTGGGTGAAAATGGTCTCCATGTAAGAGTTCCAAGACAAAAAAACACTGCTGGCCAAAAACAACACAACCGACCGTCTCACATTTACCAACAAACATCTTGATGATCTCTAGAACTTTGGGTTAATATTCTGTGGACTGACGAGACAAAAGTGGAGCTTTTTGGAAGGTGTGTGTCCCGTTACATCTGGTGTAAAACTGAACACACATCATTTCAGGAAAAGAACATCATACTGAACTTAAAACATGGTGGTGGTAGTGTTATGATAGTCTGGAGCTGCTTTGCTGCTTAAGAATCTGGACAACATGCTGTAATAGATGGAAGCAGGAATTCTGCTGTTTACTAGACAATCCTGAAGGAGAATATCCGGCCATCTGTTTATGACCTTAAGCTCAGGAGTACTTGGGTTCTGCAGCAGGACAATGACCCAAAGCACACAAACAAGTTCACCTCTGAGTGTCTCAAAAAATACATTTTTTTTTTTTCACACAGGGCTCGGTTGGTTTGGATAGATATTTTCACTTAATAAATACAATGATCATTAAAAAATGTTTTTCAGGTTAACTCAGGTTGCATTTGTCTGATAATGAATGTTTGTCAAACTATCCAGTACATAGAGAAGAAGCATAGATGGCAGTTGTTCATAACTTTTGTAATAATCTTGAAAATATTACAGGATATAGGCCATGTAGAAAAATGATAAAACGTACTGCTTCAGTGGTTTTGTGGGACTATACCATGAGCATTTCTTCTTTAAGGCTCTGATGAAGGTTTTTTTGGTTTGCATCCAGGTGTGATTACTGTTTTCACACCTGCCCAAATAAATCACATCAAGGCTGTAATACTATCCTGAGCTGAGTGGGAGAACTAATTACTAGGGGTGCGAATCTCTCAGTGTCTGGCGATTCGTTTCGATTCAGATTTTTGGGGTCACGATTCGATTCAAAAACGATTTTTTGTTTTGAAATTTTGTTTAAATTATGTGAGAAGATAAAAAGATGAAAGGAAAATGTAAAGAAATAGAACATTTATTAAAACAATAAACTTAGGTTCCTTACTGTATTTAATCTTTTTGCAACATAGTGACAGTGCCATAATAATGAATGGCTCATTTCTAGCATGGTTAACTAATCCTGAATTCATTTCTAAAAGGAAGACATTGTTAAAACTGGAAAACACTCATCAATGTAACACAGCCACAAGGTCAAGAGTGGAACTAGATAGGCTATAACTACATAACAAGCAGAGCATGCACACCCCTCTGTTGCGCACTGACGCGCGGAGCTTTTTAAACTGTACCGCGGAGCTTTTTAAACTGTACCGCGAAGCTTTTTAAACTGTACCACGGAGCTTTTTAAACTGTGCCACGGAGCATTTTAAACTGTGCCACGGAGCTTTTTAAACTGTGCCACGGAGCTTTTTAAACTGTGCCACGGAGCTTTTTAAACTGTGCCACGGAGCTTTTTAAACTGTACCGCGGAGCTTTTTAAACTGTACCGCGAAGCTTTTTAAACTGTACCGCGAAGCTTTTTAAACTGTACCGCGAAGCTTTTTAAACTGTACCACGGAGCTTTTTAAACTGTGCCGCGAAGCTTTTTAAACTGTGCCACGGAGCTTTTTAAACTGTGCCGCGGAGCTTTTTAAACTGTGCCACGGAGCTTTTTAAACTGTGCCACGGAGCTTTTTAAACTGTGCCACGGAGCTTTTGTGCCACGGAGCTTTTTAAACTGTGCCACGGAGCTTTTTAAACTGTACCGCGGAGCTTTTTAAACTGTACCGCGGAGCTTTTTAAACTGTACCGCGAAGCTTTTTAAACTGTGCCACGGAGCTTTTTAAACTGTGCCGCGGAGCTTTTTAAACTGTGCCACGGAGCTTTTTAAACTGTGCCACGGAGCTTTTTAAACTGTGCCACGGAGCTTTTGTGCCACGGAGCTTTTTAAACTGTGCCACGGAGCTTTTTAAACTGTGCCACGGAGCTTTTTAAACTGTACCGCGGAGCTTTTTAAACTGTACCGCGAAGCTTTTTAAACTGTACCGCGAAGCTTTTTAAACTGTGCCACGGAGCTTTTTAAACTGTCCCACAGAGCTTTTTAAACTGTGCCACGGAGCTTTTTAAACTGTGCCACGGAGCTTTTTAAACTGTCCCACAGAGCTTTTTAAACTGTGCCGCGGAGCTTTTTAAACTGTGCCGCGAAGCTTTTTAAACTGTACCACAGAGCTTTTTAAACTGTGCCGCGAAGCTTTTTAAACTGTACCGCGAAGCTTTTTAAACTGTACCGCGAAGCTTTTTAAACTGTGCCACGGAGCTTTTTAAACTGTACCGCGGAGCTTTTTAAACTGTGCCACGGAGCTTTTTAAACTGTACCGCGGAGCTTTTTAAACTGTACCGCGAAGCTTTTTAAACTGTGCCACGGAGCTTTTTAAACTGTGCCGCGAAGCTTTTTAAACTGTGCCACGGAGCTTTTTAAACTGTACCGCGGAGCTTTTTAAACTGTACCGCGAAGCTTTTTAAACTGTGCCACGGAGCTTTTTAAACTGTCCCACAGAGCTTTTTAAACTGTGCCGCGAAGCTTTTTAAACTGTGCCGCGGAGCTTTTTAAACTGTACCACAGAGCTTTTTAAACTGTGCCGCGAAGCTTTTTAAACTGTGCCGCGAAGCTTTTTAAACTGTGCCACGGAGCTTTTTAAACTGTGCCACGGAGCTTTTTAAACTGTACCACGGAGCTTTTTAAACTGTGCCGCGGAGCTTTTTAAACTGTGCCACAGAGCTTTTTAAACTGTGCCGCGGAGCTTTTTAAACTGTGCCGCGGAGCTTTTTAAACTGTGCCGCGGAGCTTTTTAAACTGTACCACAGAGCTTTTTAAACTGTGCCGCGAAGCTTTTTAAACTGTGCCGCGAAGCTTTTTAAACTGTGCCACGGAGCTTTTTAAACTGTGCCGCGGAGCTTTTTAAACTGTGCCGCGGAGCTTTTTAAACTGTGCCGCGGAGCTTTTTAAACTGTGCCACAGAGCTTTTTAAACTGTGCCGCGGAGCTTTTTAAACTGTGCCGCTGATTTAAACTGAACCTACTGGTACTACTGCCTCTCTGGGCTGGAGTGGAAACTACTACTGCAGCAAGGAGGACAAATCTCATCTTAATACCCATCATTTTAGATAGATAGATAGATAGATCGATAGATAGAACTTTATTGATCCCTTGGGAGGTTCCCTCAGGGAAATTAGGGTTCCAGTAGCAGCATCAATACAGTACACACAGATAGAAACAAAGAGTAGGTGTATATAAACAATATAAAGTGCAAAGCAAGTAGACAAAAGTATAAAACAGCAAATATAATTAGTATAACTATAAATATAAATATGCAGTGAATGTATTTGAATAGAATTTTTATTGCACTTATTCCGTATGTATTACTCTACCATCCCCCACACAAAATGTCTAGGCCACGATCTTTACAGCAAGAAAACATGAACCCTGGATACTCAGCTATAATTTAAATGCATATCACATCCTGGATCATGATCCATTATGATACATAAGCAGAATGTGTGTTCCTGATATTACAGGTCTCCTTCTGCTACAATCCACTTTTTCTAGTTCTTTGTGAATATACGCCTCTCTGAGTTGTATATGATGCTGCATGTTTCTGCAGTAGCTAGTAAAAGAAAATGCTCAGAAATACAAGTTGATCAGAGAGATGTAAAATGTCAACCAGTGACTTCATGGCCTCGCTCACTTTGGCTCAGGACCGTCCACAGGCTACCTTACAGCTTTTGTTTACAGAGCTAGTTGTTGTGTAAGTAACTGTAGGTTTAAATCGGATCTCCGGTTGATTCCACGTTTTACTAAGATCTTAAATAAACACTATGAAAGCTCGGTTTGACAAAGTAGCACAACTCGACAGAACACCGGTCAACGCTGGCTCTATGATATAGAGCAGAGTCTGGGGCTTCGACATGGTGAAACTGCCCAAGCACCGAAATTCTGAGTCTGAGGTAAGAGGGAGGCAGCAGGTTGCATTTTCTTCTGCAGTGCTGTTAGGTTAGCCAATCAGAGATGATATATTTGCATGTTGGAATATTTTTGAGCAAAAGTAGACACCGCTAATTCAGTGATCTAAAGTAGGGCTAAACAGAAACACCTGAGCACTCTTTAACAAAAAAAAAAGGCTCAGAGAGTATTCATTCATAGTAGAGATGCAACTAGACATTTTAAAATAAATGAAAAAAATAAATAAATAAATAAATAAAAACGATGGAATGAGACCTCTAAAAAAATATGAATAATTTTTTATTTCATATGAGAACTCCTCTCTCTCTGAAACCCACAAAAATGACTCTTTTTACATTGTGGTTATGAATTCTTTGTGCTTTAATAACATTCATAATTATACAGATATCAAATTAGGAACCGTCCAGACCAAGCTCAGGCTTTAGGGAAAATTTAGGCCAAAAAAAAAAATCCATTCTTCAATATCTAGTGTTGCTTTATTGGACAAGCGTTAGAGAACTCTGGTAAAAATCCCATTCAATCCTAATGAGAGACTGTAGCTCCGCCTCAGTTTATATCACAATACCTACATTTAGGTATAGTAGGTACAGTACGTTAATAATATAGAGGTCAGGTGTGATATACAGTCTATTTTTAGGGTTAAGGGGGATTTTTATTACCAGGCTATTAACCTTGTCAAGCAGTTAACAGAATCTATGGAAACACACAGAGCCTAGAGAGTGGAGTTGAACTGAAAACAGAAAAGTTCAGATGATTATAAAAATATATATGCTCACGTTTAGCATACAGTTGATTAACATGAACCATAACTTTAACTTAGAAAAAAAACTAAACCTAAATAAAAGGGAATGCTCTGTGGATGATCTGTGGATTGAAAGACATCATTGCTGCTCCTGGACGTGCTGTGCCTTGCTGAACTTTGGCAGCTGTGTGTGTGTGTGTGTGTGTGTGTGTTTGTGTGTGTGTGTGTGTGTGTTTTATTAAGTCCGTTTGGCTGGTTTGGCAATGAGTTGTCTTTCTCTTTCCATCTCTCTCTCTTTCTGCTGCTCTCTCTCCAGCGCCTCCCTCTGCCTCTGCTGCTGCAGCTTCAGTGCTCGCTTCTGTACACACACACACACACATATTATTACATATTACATCACATTACATTACATTTGGCAGATGCTTTTGTCCAAAGCAACTTACAATAGTCAAGTACAAAAGTAATAAAAGTTAAAGGTAAAACATTTTTTCGATAGGGCCTAAAGGAGGTCAAAGGGAAATAATGGGATAGAGGAGTGAAGGAGGGGAAGAAGGAAATGAGGTTAGAAGTAGTTAGTGTGTTAGAGGTGTTAGGAGAGTAAGTGCTCTTTGAAGAGCTCTGTCTTCAGTAGTTTATTAAAGATAGTGAGAGATTCTCCTGATCTGGTAGTAGAAGGTAGTTAGTTAGAGGTGTTAGGAGAGTAAGTGCTCTTTGAAGAGCTCTGTCTTCAGGAGTTTATTAAAGATAGTGAGAGATTCTCCTGATCTGGTAGTAGAAGGTAGTTAGTTAGAGGTGTTAGGAGAGTAAGTGCTTTTTGAAGAGCTCTGTCTTCAGGAGTTTATTATTAAAGATAGTGAGAGATTCTCCTGATCTGGTAGTAGAAGGTAGCTAGTTAGAGGTGTTTGGAGAGTAAGTGCTCTTTGAAGAGCTCAGTCTTCAGGAGTTTATTAAAGATAGCGAGAGATTCTCCTGATCTGGTAGTAGAAGGTAGTTAGTTCCACCATTGGGGAACTCTGTATGAGAACAGTCTGGATTGCTTTGTGTGAATGTTTGGCAAAGCGAGGCAACGTTCATTTACAATATCATGAACAATAAGGAAACAAAACATTTCAGAAAAATTGTCCAAATGTAGTCACATACAGTTCATACAAGGTATTACAACATTTCATGTATTCTCTACTTATGGATAAAGAAAACAGCAGCTTTTCAAATATGCATACTCCCAGTGATCGCTGAAATAGAGCAGAACTTTACTAGTTGTTTAGCTTTTACTTTACTTGATCCCCCAACACCAAGACCACACACTGCCAATCTATGCACGTGACCAAGACTCCCAAACACCAGGACTATCAGTTGGCATTTAAATCCTAAATTTTCAATAACACTAACCAGAGGTCGGTACTTTTGGTCATTTTTGAGATATACGACTCTTCCAAATACAGATCAAATGGAAATGATATTCCATACAGCACAGCCTTCCTTTGACTCTGGGACACACAAACAATATCTGGCGAGTTGGCAATTCCTTAAAAAACTTCAAACAGTACATCAAACCACTCAGATTTAACTGTGGACTGTTTAAAAACCAGTTCATTTCCTAAATGTGGAAGCTGAGTAGCTATCAGGTCCACAAGTCTGTCATGTCGGGCAACATACAAGCCTTTAAGAGAACTACAGCCATTCAGTATATGTGCCACAGACTCTAGCTGCTGCACGTGAACTGTTCAGTGTCTAGATGGATACCAAAGTGAAAGGTTATATTTAGTTGGGAGAATCTTTAAACTTGCTTTCACGCAGAATATAAGAATTTCCTCACAAATTACTGGGGCTAATCAATGGTAGGCCGATTATGTGGACATATACAGCTCTGGAAAAAATTAAGAGACCACTGCAAAAATATTTGTTTCTCTGACTTTACGCTTTATAGATGTATGTTTATATTGTTTTAACTACAGACAACATCTCGCAAATTTCAAACTAAAATTTTGCGTTTGTTTGCAGTAAATGAAAATTGGCCAAATTAACAAAAAAGATGCAGTGCTTTCAGACCTCAATAATGCCAAGAAATGATGCTAATGTTTTAACTCAGGAAGAGTTCAGAAATCAATATTTGGTAGAATAAAAGATTTTTAATCACAGCTTTCATGTGTTTCTTTGCGTTTTCTCCACATGTCTTACACACTGCTTTTGGGTGACCTCATGCCACTCCTGATGCAATAATTCAAGCAGGCTTTAAACTATCCATCTTTCTTTTGAGTACATTCCAGAGGTTTTCAATGGGGTTCAGGTCTGGAGATTGGGCTGACCATGACACTGTCTTGATCTGGTGGTCCTTCATCCACACCTTATTTGATCTAGCTGTGTAAAATTGAGCATCGTCCTGCTGGAAAAAAAACAGTCCTCAGAGTTGGGTTTTTTTTTTCCAGGATAACCTTGTATATGGCTTGATTTATACATTCTTCGCAAAGATGAAACTGCCCAATTTCAGCCTTGCTGAAGCTTCCCCAGATCATCATCCATCCTTTACCAAATTTCACAAGAGAAAAACCAGTAGGCTTGTACTCCTCTCCAGGTCTCCGTTTTACCATTAGAATACCTGGTGTTGGGCAAAGCTGGAAAGAGGTCTCTTTAAAGAAAAGGACCTTATTCCAGTTCGCTATGGTCCAACCCCTATGGTATTTTGCAAACTTCAGCCTGGGTCTCCTTTGTTTCTTATTGATAAAAGGCTTTTTTTCTAGGTTTACATGACTTGAGCCCTGCCTCTAGGAGCCTGTTATAAACTGTTCTCTCCATGCACTTCACCCCAGCTGCCTTTTGCCATTCCTTTTGTAGGTCACTTGATGTCATCCTACGGTTGCTGATTGACATTCAAATAAGATAATGCTCATCCCAGTCAGAGGAGAGTCGATTTCGACACTCTGTCGGTCTGTAGCTTTGTTGTCCCCAATGTCTGCTGCTTGACCTTTTTGTAATGAACTGCTGTCTTAGAAATTTTAAGGATGGCGCTCACTGTATCCCTCTGGCAGTAAAGCCAGAAATAAGCTCCTCTTTTTCTCAGTCAAGACTTTTCTTTTCAACTCCTATTAACTGGTATAGTTAATATTTTTTTTTTCGTCCTATTACTTTTAAGCTATTCTGAGCACTTGTTTTGTCATGCAGCTTATCCTATTGCAAGAGGATTGTAATGACCACAGTAGGGCTGCACAATATTGGAAAAATTTTACATTGTAAAAATGTCTCGCGTCAGGACCATTCAAGAGCTGAGTTAGTGCTGAACACTCAAAACCTGAGGATAACAGTAGTTGGCACTTTAATTAGGCATATAAATGTTTTTTTTTTTTAAGTTTTTTTTTTTCTGGTATTGAATGCGTGAATTCAGCTGTAACTGGAAATATCTGCACTGCAAAACAGTGATGGACTGAGGTGCACAGCTTTCGACATGTGCTCACGTTTACAAGCACGTGGCCAACCATGTGGATGGAGGCCATGCGGTTTTGCACCTTGTTTTTACTCCTGCCCCTCCACCAGAAATGCTTCTCAGGCAGCAGCAGCCTGTCACTCACACAGACACAGAGACAGCGCTGTGTAACTACCTCTTGTGTCAAGAATCAAAACATTTCAACATGCCGTGTTTGATTTAATTGCCTTAAGTGACATCGCATGTCTTGCGATGTGATTATTGAGCATAAACACAACGCAATGACGAAGCTTAAATGATATATCGTGCAGCCCCAGACCGAAGCAGAGGTTTTTTTTTCACTTTTCCTCGTTAAATAAGATTTAGTTTAGGTGATCTAATACCTAATCAGAAGCACATTAAATAGAATGAGGTGCACTTGGGTTGGAATTCAACTGACACTGGAATGATATGTCTGTCATACATGTAAAGATGCTGATTTTTGAAAACCTTGCAGTGGTCTCTTATTTTTTCCAGAGCTGTATATAAAAAAGAAAGACAGAAATACAGAAAGACAGACAGACGGAGAGACAGATTAATAGCTCACCTTTAGTTTGGAGGTTTTGTCGTGTAGAGTTATCATTTCCTTCCGGATGTTCACCAGTTTATTGTGATACAGTTTAGCTTCTGTGAACTACAAACAACCCAACACCATTACAGCAAGTACACACAGACACACACACACACACACACACACACACACACACTTATAGAGCTTGTGACAAATCAGACACACAAAAAGTCTGGACAAAATTAAAAATAACAAACCCATATTCTACAAAAGTGATACCTATATCACTCTAAAAAATGGTAGAAAAAATATTGGTGTGTTATGGGGTCTTGTAAATCGACAGTGTACTAATCTGGTATTGAAAGTGTGAATTCAGCTGTAACTGGAAATATCTGTGCTGGAATGAGGTGCACAGCTTTCAACACGTGCTCACGTCTACAAGCACGTGCCCAACCATGTGGATGGAGGCCATGCAGTTACCTCGTTTTTACTCCTGCCCCTCCACCAGAAATGCTTCTCAGGCAGCAGCAGCCTGTCATTCACACAGTGTAAAAAAAAAAACTAATAAAAAACACTAACAAAAAATAACTCACCAAAGAATTAAGATCAACCATGGAGTTACACTCCCGAAACTTTGTTATCTCCTGCTCGAAAGTTTCCAGTAATATCACTTGATTTTGCCTGAAAAGAAAAACACAGGGAGACTGTTATCACTAACATGAAATAACATGAAAAGAGAGTTCACCATCTGTAATTAACTGCAATAATGTAAAACCAGCACTTAATCATAATTTATTATACTTCATCTGCACTTGCAGGGCACGTACACTGTGTATTTCGTAAAGTGACAAATGTTACAAAAGCTGTGTTCTGAAACATTGCAGTAAAATTTGGACCAGACATTTTTACAGTCAGTCAGTTATCTTGACTAAAATATATTGTTTGGTTATTAAGGTTCTAAAGATTCTCTGTGTTATGAAAGTGGAAACAAAACTTGCCAATTTTCTTTTTTAAATATTTACTTAAAGTAATGGGAAGAAACATTTGGGAGGAACATTG
Organism: Astyanax mexicanus; assembly: GCF_023375975.1. Lineage (NCBI taxonomy): Eukaryota > Metazoa > Chordata > Actinopteri > Characiformes > Acestrorhamphidae > Astyanax > Astyanax mexicanus. The sequence continues at coordinate 44,438,049 of NC_064416.1, read as the reverse complement.
TTTATTGTGCTGTTATTACATATTTAACTTATTGAAAAAAATAATTATACCCCCTGAGAGCAGTAGAGCAACTGACAGGGTCCGCTTAGCTGTTAAATAGCATTCGCAGCCTCAGCTTTTTTACAATTATAATGTGTTTTCTGCTAATGCTCCTTTATACTGCCTGCAATGGATACAAAATAAGTAATTTATATACAGTTCATACACTTTTTAACCAATACATTTCTATTACTTTTTCATGATATTTCATGTTCTCAAGGCAAATTTTCATGACCATACGATCTTTTATAAAACAACAATGGCCGACGAGTGGTCTAAAGTCTAAAGTGCTGCCACTATGAGCGGGAGGTTGCAGGTTCGCACAAGCTTTCCATCAAGCTGCCGGCGCTCAAGGGGAGCACAATTGGCCCTGCTCCCTCCGGGTGGGTAGATGGCGCTCTCTCCCCACATCACTCCTATGGTGATGTCCACAGCACAGGGCGTCTGTAAGCTGATGTATCAGAACCGAGTCGCTGCGCTTTCCTCCGAGTACGCTGTGATGCTGCTCGGCAATGCTACATCAGCAGCAGCTCGAAAAGAAGCGGTGTCTGACTTCACATGTATCGTAGGAAGCATGTGTTAGTCTTCACCCTCCTGGTGTGTTGGGGCATCACTAGTGATAGGGGGAGTTCTAATGAGTGGGTTGGGTAATTGGCCGTGTAAATTGGGGAGAAAATGGGAAAAATTTAAAATAAAATTGAAAAAGAAAAACAAAATTAATGCAGACATGGACAGTAAAACCAAAAATTAACTATAACTATAATTGTAAAAAAAAAAAATCTTCACAATCTTCAATAATAATAATAAAATGTGTGTCAGATCCTGAGTGCACTATTGTGTAGGGCCATATTAGTGAACTAACTGAGCTGATGCATTTATTAGCTCAAAATAGCTTTTCTCATTCGATTAATGGAAACACACATTTGTGAACTGCAAATTTCCATGAATTTACCAAAACTTTCTGGGTATTTCTATTTTTCAAAAACTTATCCAGGCCTGGAAATTGTTATTCTTAAATTTTATGATTTTTCCAGGGTTTTCTTGACCGTACGAACTCTGTATACAACCCCTGGCAAAAAGTATGGAATCACCAGTCTTGGATGAGCACTCCTTCAGACATTTCATTCTGTAAAACAAACTCTGATCAAAAACATGATACAATAATAAGGTCATTCCAAAGTGCAACTTGTTGGCTTTCAGGAACACTCAAAGAAATGAAGAAAAAACATTGTGGAAGTCAGTGAATGTTACTTTTATTGACCAACCACAGGGAAAAAAATATGGAATCACTCAATTCTGAGGAAAAAAGTATGGAATCACTCAAATTGAATGTAGAAAATAAGGACACACCCAGTCAATTTCCTTTCCCTAAATGGACACCTGCCTCAGATTAGATCTGCTCGTTAGTCTGCAGTTAAAAACACCTGCAGTCATGACACCTTGGAAGGCTGCTGGACGAATTAGAGTGGCAAGAACCATGGCTCCAACAAGAGAAATGTCTCTTGAAACAAAAGAGAGGATTGTGAAACTTCTAGAAGAAGGTAACTCTTCACGCATGGTTGCTAAAGATGTGGGCTGTTCACAGTCAGCTGTATCCAAGATATGGACCAAATACAAACAGCATGGAATGGTTGTTAAAGCCAAGCGTACTGGTAGACCGAGAAAGACATCAAAGCGTCAAGACAAGCAACTTAAGGACATTTGTCTTGAAAACCGAAAAAGTACAACTAAACAGATGAAGCATAAATGGGAAGAAGCTGGAGCCAATGTATGTGACCGAAACGTAAGAAATCGCCTAAAGGAAATGGGATTTCAATACAGGAAAGCTAAAAGAAAACCATCATTGACACCTAAACATAAAAGAACAAGACTGCAGTGGGCTAAGGAGAGGCAATCATGGACTGTGGATGACTGGATGAAAGTTATCTTCAGTGATGAGTCAAGAATCTGCATTGGACAAGGTGATGATGCTGGAACTTTTGTTTGGTGCCGTTCCAGTGAGATTTATGAAGAGGCCTGCCTGAAGAAAACAACCAAATTTCCACAGTCCTTGATGATATGGGGCTGCATGTCAGGCAAAGGCACTGGGGAAATGACTGTGGTTAATTCTTCTATCAATGCACAAGTTTACATTGACATTTTGGACAGTTTTCTCATCCCTTCAATTGAACAGATGTTTGGAGATAATGAAATAATTTTCCAAGATGACAATGCATCGTGCCATAGGGCAAAACAGTGAAGGCATTCCTTGGAGAAAGACACATTCAGTCGATGTCATGGCCTGCAAATAGTCCAGATCTCAACCCAATTGAAAACCTGTGGTGGAATGGAAAAAAATGGTCCACAAGAAGGCTCCGACCTGCAAAGCTGATCTGGCAACTGCTATCAAAGAGAGTTGGCACCAAATTGATGCAGAATACTGTTTGTCACTCATCAAGTCCATGCCTCAGAGACTGAAAGCCGTTATAAAAGCCAAAGGTGGTGCAACTAAATACTAGTGATGTATTTTGAATCATCTTTTGTTTATCTGTTTTTCATGATTCCATACTTTTTTCCTCAGAATTGAGTGATTCCATATTTTTTTCCCTGTGGTTGGTCAATAAAAGTAACATTCACTGACTTCCACAATGTTTTTTCTTCATTTCTTTGAGTGTTCCTGAAAGCCAACAAGTTGCACTTTGGAATGACCTTATTATTGTATCATGTTTTTGATCAGAGTTTGTTTTACTGAATGAAATGTCTGAAGGAGTGCTCGTCCAAGACTGGTGATTCCATACTTTTTGCCAGGGGTTGTATAAAGACAAAGGCTCCAGTGTCAATCAATATGAACTTCCTGCCCCTTCTTTCTTTTTATATATTTACGCATAAGATCAGCACTTAGTGCTAATACTAGGTTCTCCCCTATGTGATTCATGTTCTCTAGAAGAATTAGCATTATTTCTGGTTCTGTCCAACACTTTCTGTGTTCTTGAGAAAGCCTTTTTTCTGATATATTAACACTGATAGATAGAAGAACACCCCTTCATATCTCAAGATCCTCAAGCCATCATCATGTCAAAGGAATCTTTTATTGTCTGCTTTTACAGCTGGATCCTAACTTTACACTGAACTATCAATAGCTTGCATACAGTAAGAGTCTAATGCTTGAATCCAACTCTAAATTCTAATGCTTAAATTCAGACTTTACATCCATCAAACTATGAACAAAAAAATATGGTTAATTAATATTTATTTATAAATCTGGATTTCAGGCTTTCAGTTAACAGCTGTGCTGAACTCATCAAGAGTTAATTACTTGAATTTCTTGTCTCTTAATAAAGTGTTTGAGAGCATCAGTTAAAGTAAAGTAGTGAAGAGGTAGAGTTACAGGTATACAGTGAATGGTGAATATTTGAGTAATGTTCTAATCCAGATTAAGGCAAGAAAGTGAAAGAAGTAGATTAAAGTACATTAAGCATTATGATGCTATAGTGCACTAAAGTGTTCTTGTAGCCACATTATTATTAATCAGTATATTTAAAGAGTGCTAAAACTTTTTTGTGGAACTATTGTAAATATACTTAAATAACATATAAATATATAACTTCATGTATGTAACCCCATATTTTAAATATGCTTACAGTAAAATTATAATATATTTAGTGAGTATTACAACTGTATCACTATTATACCACCAGGTATATAAGAAATGTACTAAGAATTTATGTTAAATATATGTGATCTATTTACATTAGAAATATGCTTTATGTTCCTGTCTTTTGTAAGTAGCACACTTCTGGTATACTTTGTTGGGGATAAAAATATATTTTAATATACTGTACTACAATTCTAGCTTGTTTCAAATTCACTTTACAATTTTTTAAATTAGTAGTAGCAATTTAATTTACTTTCTAAAAAGTTACAGGATACATTGTACTAAAGTATACTTGAAAATAAGTATTTTAGAAGTATATTGAATTACATTAAACTAAAGGTGTACTTCATATTAACAATTGATGAAAGCATAATCTTAATGTATTTTTAATATATTTTAATTAAGTACAAAATCTGTTTTATTTACAGCATACTTAGACACTTTTCAATATGTTTAAAGTACAATTAAGTCTTTTTTCACCAGGGTAAGTAAAAAAAAAATACTTTAAGAAATCAAGGTCAGTCAATTCGAAACATTTCAAGAACTTTTTTGAAAGTACAGTCCCTGAAAAGTATTATATATTATGATGAAACTGGCACTCATCAGGACCGCCTCAGGAAAGGAAGAGCAAGAGTTTCCTCTGTTGTACAGGACAAGTTCATCAGCCTCAGAAACTACTAAACGTTAACAGCTCTCCAGATTAGAGCACCTAAAAGCTTCTTTACAGAGTATTTTGGATTGTTTAACACTTTTAAGTTACTACATGATTCCTTATGTATTCCTTCATAGTCTGGATCACTTCAGTATTCATTTACAATGTAGGAAATAAAAAAAAACATTAAAGAGTTTCAAGTTTTACATTTCTCCTTTCATATGTGTGAAGTGTCTTGGCCATTACGTCCATCAGCTGGAATTTCCTTTTTAAAGTGATTTTTTTGTTTCTTTACTTTGTAGAACTTTGTAAAAGGGGGTGGGCTCTGTTGGTGCTGATGTAATATTTGATATAGATTTTTAAATATAATATATTTTTAAATATAAATGTTTATGTAAACTATGAATAAAAAAAGGAGTATGATGAAATTAGGGCTGGCCCGAATAGCGTTTTTTGAGCTCCGGATATTCGGCACTGATTCGAAGCGAATATTCGAATATTCGTTTTTAAAAAAAAGAGGTTAAAAAAAAAAAAAAAAAAGCAAATCACGGCCCCTTTAATCCACTGAAAAATGTTCGATTTGCTCTGACCTACGAGACATATTCACCCCGGAGTTTTTGGTGTTTTTATCCCGGATTTTTGTGTTTTCACCCCATATTTTTTCTGTGTTTTTAGCCCAGATTTCTTTGTGTTTTCATCCCGGAATTTCTGCTGCCCCACACGCAGCTTATCCGCTGCGTAAGCAGGCTAGGAGGCTGGTGCACAGTTTCTCCGCTGCGCAAGCCAGCCCAGTAAATTGCTGTTTGTGTTTTCACACTTAGGCTATTTGCTTAAAAAAACAAACAAAAAAAAACGTTTGTTCAGGAAGTATTTTATATTCTTAAACATTGTTAATTATATTAGAGGACAGTCATTGTAAACTGTACTTGGTCTATTTCGGTTAAAGGATTGTGCACAAGGGCGTAGGAGCGGGCTTGATATTGGGGGGGGGACACATTTGCCAATATGAACCCAAGCCCACCCAATAGTTTCCTAGAACAACATTTGTGGAAATTACTTTTAATTAAAAGTAAATTATTATTATAAGGTGATTTTACAACCTAAACATGTTACTCCACATTACAGCTACTGTTGTTAGAAAAATTATGCAAGCAATGTCTGAATTATGTACATATGACAAAAATTTTCAGTTATCAACTAATATTTAAAATAATATAACAGATTATTATTATTGTTATTATTATTGTTATTATTATTATTATTATTATTATTATTATTATTATTATTATTATTATTATTATTATGTATTGGCATGTCAATTCTGTTGTATATTTACATTTTCTCCTGCACTTTTATTTTTTTCTACTGAGAGCTCTTCTTAAGATGGTGTCCTTTTATGTAAAAGAATGTAACTTTACGTTTCATAGAGACTTTTATAAACGTCAGGATATGTGCTCTTACTGTGAAATACAAATGAACAGAAGTCACGTTACAGCAGTGTTTCTCAACCCAGTTCTTATATATTCTACTGCATATTAAAACTGTTCTGCATATTCTAGAGCTTCCTCTGGTGGATATACATGATTAATTTAGGCTCCATAGGGGGCTAAAGGATTTTAACAGGTAAACTCAGTAAATGACTGTTTATTAGCTGATCAGGTGGAAAACACTAGTTTAGGGCAGTGATCGGGGTTAAGTAACTGCTTTAAACTACCAACTTAAAGTACTGTACGAAATTCTGGCGATCATCTACATCCAGCTTCTAGATAACTAGTTAGTTAAATCAATTTTCGTTCATTATAGCTCACAGTAAGTCCTGTAATCCTAAATGAATAAACAGTTTGAAAATTAAAGTGATTGGCTGATCAGGTACAGGGAAACATTACATATATATTTTATTTTTTTCCTTTAACCCTGACTCCCAATCTAGCTAATTCCAAAGATAAGCTTACACACTAACACAGCTGGAGTTTATTAATCACAGTGGGTTTAAACTGTGTGCTGATTCAGAGACGTGTATTTTTAACCAGCTATCAGAAACATATCATCACAGTTGAAGTGGTTAGCCTATCGTTACCTTTCTTTTAGGAAAATCTCCGTATATCCAGATCTGTTTTAAAATCAGCTGAAGCTGCTGCGTCCCGATCCCGTGCTAAATCTCACAGCGAGGGGGCGGGGCTTCCCCAACAGCAAACTGCCTCTGCTCCGCGCGCCGCAAAACCAGCAAGCTGATTGGCTGTTTCTACTGAGAAGCGTGACTTAATACCTGAACCGGCTCCGTGATTGGTCCGGTCTGTCTCCTCATTAATAGTACAGCTGACCTGAGCGAACTGATATCATTTTTGGGGGGGACAAATCCACCTGTCCCCCCCGGTTCCTACGCCTATGATTGTGCAGGGCATATTACTGATTTTGTATTTTTGCACTTGGGCTATAAGCTCAATATTAAATATTTCGTTTGTTTAGAAATTATTTTATATTTTTAAACCATGTTAAATTATGTTAGAGTAGAGGAAAGTCATTGTTAATGACGTTATTGTACTTGGTCTATTTCGGTTTAAGGATTGTGCAGGGCATAGCCGTATTACTGATTTTGTATTTTTGCACTTGGGCTATAAGCTCAATATTAAATATTTCGTTTGCTTAGAAATTATTTTATATTTTTAAACCATTTTAAATTATATTAGATAAGAGGAAATTCGTTCAGACATCATTTTTGTAGGCCAGGCTTTTGTAACCGATTTAGCCCCTACTGTTGCCACATTACCCCTTACGTTTTATTATATAAATCAGTTTCGAAGAGCCTGCATTTTTTTTATCATGTATAATAGAGGTCTGCGCGAGACTGATTTTTAAACCCACTCTTCCACGCTCCGCGTTTCTGTCTCGTTACCGCTCCGCAAAAAAATAGCTTCTTTTAATCCCGCGCCCGCCCGCCACATACACATTTCTGCCGCTCCCGCCCCACGTTCCTAATATAAATTAAACAAACTACATTTAATGCTTCAAATTTACTTATATATTTATTAAAACAGCAGCGCCGTTCCTTACCCCAGTCCAAAGACCATCGGTGTGTGCGTGTGTGTGTCGGTCCATCCTGCGCGTTGAGAGTTTTCTTTAGGTTTTTTTTTTTTACAATTATTACAGTTTTCTTAACTATTTATTAATTTGCTCCCGCATCGTCTGGATTAAACTCCCGCTCCAGCCAATAACAGTTCAGTTCTGTACCGCGCGCAAGATATTCTGACGGGACCCGCGAAAACAGAAGTGGTTAGAGTGAGGTGGAACTCTGGAAAGGAGAAAAAAAACGAATATCCGAATACCAAAATTAAAAACCGAATACCTACTCAACGAACGAATATCCGAATACCCGAATATTCGGGTCCAGCCCTAGATGAAATGCTTTGTCTTTTTTAATTTTGACACTTTCTGAATCTGGCAGTTGTTCTTTACATTGTGTCAAAAAGAAATGTAATATATGTGTGTGTGTGTGTGTGTGTGTGTGTGCGCATTACGTTAGCTCCTGCAGGGCGTGTTTAGAGGTGTGTAGTTGGGGAAGGTAGTGGGAGATCAGCCCCTCGGTTAGTTTCTCCACAGACTCTTTATCTACGATCAGCAGGTCCTCCACAGGTCCAGCCTGAAGTTCAGACCCAGATCCAGCTTCAGCCTCCTCAGCCTCTGGCCCCGCCTCCGAGCCTGGCCCCGCCCTCTCTGCATAAACACCACATAGCAGAGCCCTCTCAAAACACTACACACTGGAGTTTAATTATTGTGAACCAGATTTTAACCTTAAAGTAAATACATGTGAATGTGTAAGGATGGAGCTGACTATATGAATATCGTTATTGTCCTGCATAGACCTTGTATCTCCATTTTTTTCATCATTTGATTGTTTATACTGTGAAAAACTGTCCTTATGAATGGACTAATATAAATGATTAAGATTTTTTTTTCTGATATTTTGTATATATGTATATATACATATACATATAAATATTCCTAAATTTACTAACATAATCTTAAGTGTAAACTCTCATAAGTAGCTCTGTGTCATGAATGTAAAAACACATGTAGTTGAAATTGAACATCTATTATATAGGTTAAACTGCTGTAAATTCAATTACTGATAAATTATAAAATTATTACATATGCTGTTATTATTATAATTACAAGTATTCATTAATCTGACTAGTTTATATATTAATACTCAGAATAAATCAGAGGTTGACTGACCTGTGTTAGTTGGAGGCTCCGCCCCTTGAGGGATGGGCCAGTCTGCATCTCCAGCTTTATGCTCCATTAGGACTAAAAGCTTTTATCGTAGCAACCCTAAAAGATAAAATAAAGGGTAATGTGCCATATTTCAAAAAACTATTAATCTACGGTAACTGGTTACTAACATAAAACACAGTTAAACAGTCCACACATGAGAAAAGTGTGTTTCTCATCTCTTTTTTTTTTTACTTTATATCTTTTCAATGGGGCAGCACGCTACGCAAACGGCGCAGCACACTTTAGCCGACTGTCAAAGAGCAGCCCTTTCTCCAGAGAATGTGGACATCCTCATCTTTTGAAAGAAAAACTTGAAAATATAAAAATATCTTTATTAAAGAAAAAAATGTTTTTTTCTGTTTAACTGTTATAGTAGGATAGCGTTCAGTTTGTTAAGGCTCTAATTGTTCTATTATTTTGTACATGACTGTTCCTGCATTATTTTATTATTTATTTTGTTATGTTGCACATTGCTGTAATAGTGCACACTGTTGATACCAAAAAAAGCCACTAGATGGCATTACATATATATCTTAATTAAATTATTTAAATTTGACCATTAGTGCCTAATGTGGTGTATTACAGATCACTTGTATCACTTTGCATCACTTATATCAAGCCCACCTTTTAAATTAAGATATTGTAAATTTGATGAATCAAACCAATGACTGACCATAGACTAATCTAAAACTGGCATAGGCCTCTCTGCTGTAAAAAAAAAAAAGGAAAAGAAAATCGAGAATCGAATCGAATCATGACCCTAAAATCGGAATTAAAATCGAATCGAGGATTTAGAGAATCGAGACACCCCTACTGAAAACTGACCTTTACTAAAGCAACTGTTTATCTATACGTTTTGCCTTAAAGTATATTATGTTATTCTCAATTTTTAATGAATTAATCAGTATTTTATCTTAATTAATATTTAGCACAATCAATATACTACCATCTCAAATATTTAGAATATCATTAAAATGTTTCTTTATTTCAGTAATTCAGTTCAAAATGTGAAACTCATATATTATATAGATGTACACACAGAGTAACACAAAGCACTTCATAATTTCCTCTGCTGACAACTTTTATGGAGATTCGGATTTCATTTTCCAGCAGGATTTGGCACACTGCCCACACTGCCAAACGTACCAATTGGTCTTATATAATATTGAATTTTTCTTATACACAGATTTATGGGTTTTTATTGGCTGTAAGCCATAATTACAGCCCAAACTATTTACTGAGAGTTCTGTACTGTACTGGAATCTCCTCCACAGTCTCCAGATCTCAGTCCAGTAGAGCAGCTTTGGGATGTGGTGGAACGGGAGATTCTCATCATGGATGTGCAGCTGATAAATCTGCAGTAACTGTGTGATGCTCTCATGTTAATATGGAGCAGAATCTCTAAGGAATGTTTCCAGTAGCTTGTTGGGCCCAACCTGGTACTAGCAGGGTGTACCTAATAAAGTGGCTGTTGAGTGTATGTACCACTATAAAAAACTGCCTTTACTCTAACAAATTCAGATTATTAAGGGAAGCAACTGAAACCTTTTGAAACAAATGTAACCTTTATATACATTAAAATTTAGCGCCCAATTAGTTGTATACAAAAAATAAAATCAAAGTTTTCTCCTGAGAAATGTATATTTCATTTATTAAGCTAACTGGAGCTTACATAGACTGCTCACAGCTTTAAATCCTTTTTTAAAACTCTCTTTTTAAATTACTGGGATAAATAAAAGCAATAGATATATTAAAAGAAATAAAAATTATAAATTAATTTTAACATAGCACAGCCAGTGTTGGACAAGTGTAGTAGGGTGAACAGCATCAATTAGTTATATATACATCAGCAAGTATTAGTTTGAAACTTTGACCGAACCTTAGCAATTATCTTTTGATACTGATATAATTCCGATATCACCATGCATAACTACCAGGAATACCCACCTCTAAAAATAACACTGGACCTTTAAAGGGGTACTAAACGCCCTGATTTTAGCTGGCACCACCCTCAGCTCAAATTTGAAAAAGTCTTAATAATGGGAGAGGTAGTTTAAGAGGGGGCACTGGGTGATGTATGGGTTTAGAGGCAGGACAGGAGGGAGTGCTGATTGGCTGAGCTGCAAATTTTAAGTAGGACATGTATGTCTTATTACTTCAAAGGAACACATTTCAGCTATTAATGGAAAAAATATGATTTAGAGTTTAGTGCCTCTTTAAAAAACCGGCTGCTATCTGTAACACCACGTGTTCTATTTTACACAGGTCAGGTCACGTGTACCCAAAGAAATCTATCAGTATATAATAGATGACAGTGTCCTGTTTAACTAATCTAATCTAATCTGATCTCATCATGATCAGAGTCTATCCTATTAAACCCGCACTTTAAACCCAACCGCATGTCTAAACCTCTAAACCTCGCCTGTGCATCAGCCTGCTGTTAATCCCGGGTATATAAAAGCTTTATATTTACCTTTAATCATTTCTGAGACTTAAAACCCCAGATATTTCTTCCTGAACTGATCAGACCTTCAAAACATCATGTGACATCTTACTGAGACCAGCAACAGCAGCGACAGCAGCGCGCCTGCGCCAAATCACAGCCTGTCAAAATAAAAGTCTCCTTTTATTTAATGAAAACTGTATTAATTACATTTATTCATTCTGTGTGTTTTCTTAATTTTTTACAGTTTAAATCTAATATTAAATACTGTATTAAAGCTTTACAGGAACACATGCCAAATTATTCTGTAAAGAAAAAATATTAAACAAACCAGCATACGTTTTATACTGTAGTTTCTTCTAAGAATCACATTTATATTTAAGGACAGATCTGCACACTCTCGATATTTTAATAAAAGGAAATTCACCTGGAATAGTTTCCTCAGCGTCTTAAAAGGAGTTCCTGGAGGTGCTGAACAATAGTTGCTGCTTTTCCTTCGCGCTGTGAAGCTCCAGCTCATCCTAGATCTCAGATTGTGGAGGACTACATTTTTTTTCTGTTTACTACGTAATTCCATATATGTCCCTTATTTTTCAGCATATATATATATATATATATATATATATATATATATATATATATATATATATATATATATATATATATACACTCATATGTGTTTTTATTATATTATTAAAATAAAATAAAATAAAATAAAATAAAATAATAATAATAATACATCATTATTTTCTTTGTTTAGAGTTTATGGTGACTTTTATTTTGGCAGAGCAGTCAGGTGACTTTCCAGCGACTGTGTCTCACTTCACAGCTTCTGAGCGACAGCAGAGAGAGAGAGGGACGGCAGCAGCAGCAGCAGCGGAGGAGAGAGAGAGACATACTGACACTGACACTACTAACACTAATGCTGCGGTCTCACTACATACACGCGTGTGAGAAAGAGAGTGAGACAGAGTGAGAGAGAGTGTCTGTGAGGAAAATGGACAATTAACGACTCGGCTGGGAGAGAGACGGAGGAAGACGGTGAGTTTGTTTGTGTTTCAGAGAGACACGGCCTGAGAGAGAGAGAGACGGATACAGGGGTAGAGTAAAAGAGAAAGAGACAGGTAGACAGTAAAATAGATAGCTTAAAGAAAGGCGGGACAGGTAGAGAGTAAAGGAAAGAGAGACAGGTAACCTAGAGGGTAAGATAGAGAAATAGAGTAGAGGAAAGGGAGAGAGACAGATAGAGAGTGAAAGAGAGAGTAAAGGAGAGAGACAGGTTGAGGGTAAGAGAGAGAAAGACAGTAAAAGAGAGAGTAAAGGAGATACAAGTAGAAAGTATGAGAGAGGTAGAGAATAATAGAGAGAAAGACAGAGGTAGAGAGTAAGAGAAAGAGAGGTACAAAGAAAGAGAGAAAGGAAAACAGAGAGAAAGAGGCAGAGAGAAGAAGTAAAGGAGAGAGTAAAATAGAATAAAACAGAGAGGGAGTGTGAAAGAGAGAGAGAGGCAGAGTTATAGAGTAAGAAAAATACTAGGTCTAGCACGATAAAAATTGTTTTTGAACAGTATATAGTTCCAAAATGTTTTGCGATTAAAGATATAATTGTCATATGAGTTTTTTTTAAATCATAGTTTAGGAAAGAAATACTTTATTTCTTCACCTACTGCTGTCCAGAAAAAGGAAAGAGTAAAAGAGCAAGTGAGAGAGAGAGGGTAAAAGAAAGAGAGTAAAAGAGAAAAGTGAAACAGAGAGGTGGGAGTAGATACAAATGATGTTGATCTGAGTGTGTTAATCAGGTCCTGTTAAAAACACTGGGGTTCCCCACGAGAACCGCATTTTTAATCCATCCAGCATCTTTCAGAACAGGAACTGAGAAGTGTTAAGAGATTTTCTAGGTGATTTTGGAGTGAAATTAAAACTACTTTTTAAAAGGCAACAGAACTAAAGCAGCCCAGGAGCTGAACCAACACAGCTGAGTGAAATAAAAAGTTAAGAGTTAAATAAACAGTTAATAACCAGTGTATTTAATATTATATTATATTAAATAATATTTGATTATTTGACTTGATCTGGTTCTTTCCAGAACAATTAAAGATCCCTTCTTTTTTTTTGGATAGTGTAAAAAAGCTACAACGCAGAGCTTGAAGGGAAAGTGTTGTTGTTTAGTAAAGGGACACAGTCCTCTGTATATATTGCTGTCATTGCTGTTATTACTATAATTGCTGTTATTATTATTGTTTATTATAACGTATTGTTTGTAACTGCAGGTGATGTAAGATGATGACGTTATGCAGAGTAAACCTGAGGATCCTGAGAGATCACCTGACCGCTGCAGCCTCCCCTCAACGACAACACTCCGGGCCGAACCTGACGGACTGATTTAACAGCTGTCTTTCGTAATTATACACACACTCGTTTATACACGCATTTCTCCACGTTGTCGAGCAGCTCATTTCCAGCACTATGTCTGGGATGGACTTACTGTCCCGCATGCGCTCAGCGCTGCGCCGGGAGCGGTCGGACCGGGACTGGAGTGCGACGACCCCCCTGGACGAGGAGCTGGCGGAGGAGGACAGTCCCCGGTTCAACCGGCTGAAGGTGGTGGTCTCTGGAGAAATGGAGGACTACACGGCGGCGTCCTCCAATGGCACCACAGTCAACACCTTCCTCACCAATGGGGACGATGATGATGACTCTCTGCTGGGCCTGTCCTCAGGCTCGGGCAGCCCCGGGGTCACCGCCGCTGAAGCGTGCGAGAGCTGTGCACGGAGGAAAGAGCGACATAAGCAGAGCCGTGTGATGAGAAAGCTAGCACTGGCCGCTGTGCTGTACTTCTTGTTCATGATAGGAGAACTTGTAGGTAAGAACCATTAAGAACATTGGGCAGTACCAGATCAGAATCTTATTCCGCTATTAGAGCGTTTTCACACCAGCACTATTTTGTCCAGTTATAAGGAACTCTGGTTCGTTTGTACCAGAGACTGTAAAAAAGATGGACGCCGTGTCGCCATTCCCATTCCCATTACTATAGCTGTTGCATTTAAATAATGGAGGTAGAAATACAGTATATAAGAAAAAAAACGTGATTGAAAGTTGTCTGTTTTGCCATTGAAACCTATGGGGATGGGTGAGGTTACACAGCTTTCTGAAACCGAACAGCAGGGGGCGCCCGACCTGTGGTGGCTTCACTTTTGAGAGACGATGCTCTGTCCAGCTATACACAGTCTATGGTTTGTACCCTTAGTGTTGTTTGATTGAGGTGTGAACACATTAGTTGCACTCTAGTGTGGATCGCTTGTGGTGATAACGTGATCTGGTCTCAATCCAACACAGCTATCAAATACAGTCATTTAAATACATATTTATTTAAATGACTGTAAATAAATATGTACAAATAAATAATTTATATGTATTAGCCAGATTATAACACTAATTACTACAGCTATAAACAAATGCAGTCCCTGCAGCTTTATGCTGTTTACACACACACAGTAAGTGCAGCGTTCACTGCTCGCAGCTGTGCAACTCCATTTACTACTTTTACATCTGTACTCTGACCAATCAGAGGAGACAATGTGCTTGCGTGGTTTATTGGTGCGGGTTCTTTGGTGAGTTTAGGTTTAAGCCTGTGTGAAACCAAACCAAACAAACACGCTTGTGTGCGCGCTGAACAGAATATCTCTCTCAGAATATAGTTTTTCTCCTCTTGGTTGTTTATTTATTTTCCTCTCAAATTCACAGTTCTCCTCACGCGCTGTGCAAATTACCTGCAGCTTTTGTTTTTGCTCGAGCGAGGCTTTTGCGCTCGAGTTTTGAAAGGGGTGGTTTTGACAGTTTGGGGCGGGGTCAGGGTCGCCTCTCTCAGCGAATACTACTGGCTGATATCTCCAGGGTTTGTGACGGAACGCCTACCTCCGCTAGCCGGAGGGGGCGGAGAAAAAAGGACACAAGGAGAGTTAGCCAACTAGCTATGCTAACATCCAAACAGCCCGCTCTCCTGCGCTGTTAGCACGGGTATAGTGCCTGTAATGACCGGCTCTCTCATTTACTAAACCCGGGCAGACAGCGCTGGAGGGTTGTTCGCTCCAGATGCTGAGCGAAAGAGCCGTGCACTTAACCCGGGCAGACAGCGCCGGAGGTTTGGTCGCGCCAGGCGCTGACTGAGAGAGCCGGTCATTCCGGACACTATACCCACGCCCTCCTCTGGCTGTTGTTAGTAGGCGGTCCGTCACAAAGTCTGGAGATATCAGCCAAAACTCGATCGCAGAAGCGTGGCTCGAGCATAAACATGTAATGTAAAGCCGCGAGGAGAACTGTGAATTCAAGAGGAAATTAAAAACCAGAGAGGAGAAAATTGAAGCTCGAGAGAGATATCCCAATTTTTTTGCTCGTAAGCTTCACATTAGCGCTCACAAGAAGTAAATTGCAAAATGTTAAAACACACTGGTTAATTTTTTTCACCTAGTATTTTTGCGTCCCCGACTTTTGGCATTGATGTGACGCCATAGAAACCAACTAGACATGTAATTGGTCCAGATTTTTTTAGACATTTCAGTTTGGGTCCGAACCAAAGTAGCAGGTGTGAAAGGGGGCGTGAAGTACAGTGCAGACCAAATAACCAGAGATGGGTCCAAACCAAAGAGATGTTCTTGGACCGGATCTATGATCCGGTTCATCTGCAGTGTGAAAACACTTTTCTAGATAGTTTAGACTTTTAGATCAATTACAGGAAGTTGAGTTTGTCTTAAAACAAACAAACTTGAAATCTGTCTCCCCTTGGCGTGAACACAATCGCTTAAAATGTGAATTAACCCTTATTCATAAACGAAAAATATAAGCAATCAGAGAAAAATCTTTTACACTCATTTTGCTGTGGGGCGAAATGAGTGTATGCAAAGGGGATTCGGAATTTGACAGAGAGCTAGAATTAAGCACAACACCTAAAAGCAAAGCAACTCAAACGCAAACTCATAACTGACATTGTAGAAACCAATTAATATAAAGTATTTTGAGAGAGAGACTGTGCCCACGCAGTTGAAGACAACAGGACAGAGTCCTTAATAAATGTATAAAATATGTTTTTTTTTTTCAGGCAGGATGTGTCTAGAGAGACAAGCACTTCTAGAAGTGTGTTCAATGTTTCTTTTAGGTTATTTTCAGCAGCAGGCTCACAGGCTCACACTCCCTATATATAAATAGCCTTCAAGAAGATTTTTTGTTTCTTAAATTAAATTAAATGAAGCACACAGCATCACCTTATTATGTTTTGTATTAGTCTACTCAGTTTTCATTCCTTTTCACAATCTGGCTGCTTTTGAGTAGAAAGGTACACTTAGTCTTACAATTTTTTTGGTTTACATAATAATTGGCATAACAATTAAATAATGCTTTTCTCATCAAACATTTTTGCGGTAAAGTGAATATATTATGCAAAACTCACTCTTTGCTTGCTTCTGTGTTTTCACTTGGGTCTCAACTGTCCTTATAAACACTACGAGTGCGAACCGACCATCCATCCATCCATCTGTTTTTTTGTGAATCATATGCTTTAATGAGCTGTTCGGATGGCCCCCTAATGTGAGTGACATCACAATAATTAAACCTGCATAGAACCACCCTGGCACCACATCTCACCTTTCAACCCCCACCAGAGCCCCACCATTTAGATCAGTTAAAGAAACCCCATTTCGGTCAAAAAAGTCATTTTGGTAAAAAAAAAAAATGTCAGACAGTACATAACAGGATTAGCCAGCAGACGTCTTCTGAAGGAGGGATCTGTAGCAAGTCAGGGTGGGTCTGTGGCTTGGTGTATACATGGCATGGCCAGCAACAGCTTATTTGTATAAAAGTGACAGAGCCCTTAAACCTCTCATTCTTAAAGGGACAGAAACGGGCAAAAATAGAGCTGATGGGATCTCTTTATGCAAGAGTGATTTTGTGAAAAGGACGTCATGTACTTATGAGTAACACCACAGTAATAGTGCCAACAGTGGCAAGGAAAACCCCCTCACACTAAGAGGAAGAAACTGTGGGAGGAACCCATCGTCCTCTGGTCAGTCCAGAGAGCACAAACACAAACAGAACAAAAACTTTTGCTAATGTAGGAACAGGTAATGCATTATGAGTGTGAGTAGATGCTCTCCTGCTTGTATTTCTGGCTGAGGGTGAAGCATTACATACTTTCCAGTATAGCAAACTTTCACTTCCTGCTGTCACAGTGCTCTATTGTCAGTAGTGAATGGTAAAATGTGGGCAGATTGTCAGTTTTGGAAAAGCCAGACAGGAATGTAAATGCTTGAGACTGATCGGTATTCTCTTTTTACTTTCATGGTAATTAATACTAAGTCATTCAGACTATGAAGCAAAACGTAAGGATTCATGTAATAAACTTACAAACCAAAAGCATTTAGTTGGATCTTATCTGGGGCGATGTTAACTTGCGGTTTCTGAGGCTGGAAACTCTGATGAACTTTTTCTTTACATCAAAAAGTTTATATTTCACCATAACCTTTTTGATGGCCTTTGTGACTCTGCTTGAGAATTTTGTCACAATCTGTCACAAATAGCTCAATTAAATAACTAACTAATGGATCTGGGAATTTAATACTGTTTTTTTTTCCAACAAATTCTCAGATTGGGAATGAATTAACCTGTCCTTCTGCTGGATATTGCTTTAGTACTATAAAAGGGAGTTACATTATTCTCAAATGAAGCTGTAATTATTTAACCTGATGCTCAATTCAGACAAATCAGATTTAATATATATATATTAATATATGCGTGTCTATGTGTTTAGGTGGTTACATGGCCAACAGCTTGGCCATCATGACGGACGCTCTGCACATACTGACGGATCTGGTGGGAATTGTTGTGTCCCTGCTGGCTCTCTGGCTCTCAGCCAAACCACCCACAAACAGATTCACCTTCGGCTTCCAGCGCCTGGGTAACTCCTCACTCGTTCTTCTCTTCTCTTCTCTTCTACCTTCTTCTCTTCTCTTTTACCTTCTTCTCTTCTCTTTTCATCTCTTCTACCTTCTTCTCTTCTCTTCTACCTTCTTCTCTTCTCTTTTCATCTCTTCTACCTTCTTTTCTTCTCTTCTCTTTTCTTCTCTTCTCTTCTACCATCTTCTCCTGTACTCTATTCTCATCTCTTCTACCTTTTTTTTACCTCTTCTCTTATACCCTTTTTTCTCTTCTCTTTTACCCTCTTCTCATCTCTTTTCTTCGTTTAACCTCTTTTCTTCTCTTTTACTCTTTTCTTTTCTATCCTTTTTTCTTCTCTTCTGTTCTCTTCTCTTCTCTTCTACCATCTTCTCCCGTACTCTATTCTCATCTCTTCTACCTTTTTTTCTTACCTCTTCTCTTTTACCCTCTTTTTCTTACCTCTTCTCTTCTCTTCTACCCTTTTTTCTCTTCTCTTTTACCCTCTTTTCATCTCATTTCTTTGTTTAACCCGTTCTCTTCTCTTTTACTCTTTTTTACCCTTTTCTTTTCTCTTCTTTTCTCTTCTCTTCTCTTGTTTTCCACCCTATTCTTTTTTCTCTTCTCTTCTCTTGTTTTCCACCCTCTTTTTCTTACCTCTTCTCTTCTACCCTTTTTTCTCTTCTCTTTTACCCTCTTCTCATCTCTTTTCTTCGTTTAACCTCTTCTCTTCTCTTTTACTCTTTTCTTTTCTACCCTCTTCTCTTCTCTTGTTTTCCACCCTCTTCTTTTCTCTTCTCTTCTCTTGTTTTCCCCCCTCTTCTTTGCGCTTCTCTTCTCTTGTTTTCCACCCTATTCTTTTCTCTTCTTTTCTCTTCTCTTCTCTTCTGTTTTACCTTTTTCTCTTCTTTCTTTTACCCTCTTTTTCTTACCTCTTCTCTTCTACCATTGTCTCTTCTCTTCTCGTCTATCCTTTTTTCTTTTCTCTTCTACCCTCTTCTCATTTCTTTTCTTTGTTTAACCTCTTCTCTTTTCTTCTACTCTTTTCTTTTTTTTACCCTTTTTTCTTCTCTTCTCTTCTTTTCTTTTCTCACAGCTTTTCTCACAGCATTTTCCTCCCCATCTTCTCCTCTCATCTCCTTGCTTTGACTTTTCATCTCACTGCTTTTTTACTCCTCTCTTATCCCCTGTTTTTACATCTCACTACTCTTCTTATCTGCTTCCTCTTTTCATCTATAATTTTTTTTCTCTTTTCCTCCTATCTTCATTTCACACTCTTCTCTTCTTTTCACTTCTCTCTTAGTCTCCTCTGATCTTCTTGCTTTTTAACTCACTGCTTTTCATCATCTCTCTTCTCATCCCTTCATTTACACTTCATCTGCTCTCTTCTCTTGTCTCGTCTTCTCTACAATTTTTTCCCCTCTTTTCTCTTCTTATTATCTCACACTCCCCACTATTCTCATTTCTTATCATTTTTTGTGATTAATTATTTTTTAATCTTTGAATTTCTCCTCTCTTGTGTTGTGTAGAGGTGATGTCTGCTGGGATCAGTGTGCTGTTGATCTATATCCTGACTGGAGTGCTGCTGAATGAAGCGGTACAGAGAACACTCCATCCTGATTTCACCATTGATGGAGACGTCATGCTGATCACCGCCGCTGTGGGTGTGGCTGTTAACCTGATGTGAGTTTACAGTTCTTTACCAAACAGTATTTATTTATTGGATTTTTCAAAGCAAAGATTTTACCTCAATCCCCTTAAAACTAGGGGTTTAGCAAGACACTTATCTCATGCAATGAGACGAGAGAACGAAACTCTGAATTTAAATTAATGCAGGTGAATTTTAAAGTGATCATTTTGTAATGTTGGTCAATTTTTACTTTGACTATGAATTTACGATTTGCAGTTAAAGACAGAACAGAAATAAAGTTCTGCAGCTGGTTTTACCATAAACCCAACACGTTCTCTCCAGTATGAGCTCATATAAGTCTCTTCAGACATTAGAACTGTAACTGGGGTTTATGTATTGAACTGGCAATTCCCTTGAGGGTTCCATACAGACCTGGCAACCTATGACTGAATTCCTATGGTTTATATTACTGTGTTGTGTTCTGCTCATACACTGAACCAGTGAACACATGTTTATCTGTGAGAATTAACTCTGCTCCACACGGTTTATTACCCATCACTAACTCTGCTCCACACGGTTTATTACCCATCACTAACTCTGCTCTACACACGGTTTAGCAGCCCCGCTCTACACCCGGCACGTTCTGCTGCACACACACAGATCATTAGGTGCAGTTAGATGGCTAAAGTCCACACCACGGCTGTCCCCTCACTTTGAGTCACATTTCATGGCTCATTATTCAGTTTAAGTTTCCACATGATATTATCTAAACAGGAAAGGAAGTGGCTCACTTTTTTCAGCAGATTTAAAACACGTCTGTTGAAATTCTCTGCCAGAAACAGTTTAAATATATCACATTTTGCATATTTTAGAGCAGAATCTTGCAAGATCTTGCAGCAGCATTGATGATGGTAGAGTCTGACCACTGCACAAAGCAGCACTTCTCCATCCAGCACATCCCAAAGATTCTCAATGAGGTTAAGATCTGGACTCTCTCAATCCTGAACCCTGGACTCTTTCACAATTCCAGCCCCATGAATTCTGACATTGTCTTATCTTGGAGTATGCTCGTGTTCATCAGGGAAGAAAAAAATCACCAATGATGGAATAACCTGGTCTATATTCAGTATATTCAGGTAGAGTCAGCTGACCTCATTCTTTCAGCAATGTCAGAACAATGTCATACTGTTGCTGAACCTAAACCTGCAGATCAACCAACCACACATCATTTACTTACTTAAATCCAGGTAAAGACTTTTTTGGGCCAGGCAGTGCAGTTAAAGCCATCTAGCTTTCTGCCTTGATGTACAGTTTACAGAATATACAGACATTTACACAAACATCATGATTTGGGTTCTTATGAAACCATGTTGGATCTCAGGTGAAAGAACTGAGATGCAATGAAAGTGTAGATATTCAGGTTTAATGGAATGAGGAAGTTTAGTAGAAAAATGGTTGTAATTCCTAAAGGCTTCATATGATATTTTCCTTAAGTTCCTTGAATTAAACCTGAAAGTCCACACTTTCATTGCATCTCAGTTGTTTCATTTCAAATCCAAAGTTGCACCATGCAGAGTCTAAATCATAAAGATTGTATGACTGTCCAAATACTTATGGGCCTAACTGTTAATAAATGTAGTTATTGTGATTAGGTCTGTCGCAATAATTTATTTATTTATTTATTTATTTTTTCAAACAATATTTTGTCCCAGAAATGATTGCGATAAATTATATTGTTGACATTTTTAGACCATCAATTTGGCACTAATAAAATTATAACATGAAATAATAACCAAGGAATTAACCGTTTTAAAGACAATAAACTTTCCATTCCTGTTTACGCACCTAATTTTGGAACCTAGAGAGGTCCCAGCTTGAACCACAGTAGGCTATAGTAGGTTCTTCTCATATATATGACATATACATACATACACACACATTGTGAAGTGCAGCGGCAGGGGAATCGTGGGTCTACCCCACACCATGACGTGCAGTCCCGATCTGTCCCAGCTGGCCCGCGTTGAACCGACATAAAGACCCTTCACTCAGAGATGGATGATATTACGATTATTAAAATAATTGAGGTCATGTCCATTTATTGAACGATAAGTCGATAATGTAGTTATTGTGACAGGCCTAATTGTGATATAAACTTGAGGCAGATCTACAGTCTCTCATATGTATATGTGTGTGTGTGTGTGTAGAATGGGCTTCCTCCTGAACCAGTCAGGTCACCTGCACTCTCACTCACACTCCCACGGGCACTCCCACTCGCAGAGGTCAGGGCATGGTCATCAGGGGCACGGCAGCCTGGCGATGCGGGCAGCGTTTATCCACGCTTTGGGAGACCTGGTGCAGAGCATCGGGGTTCTGATTGCTGCTTACATTGTCCGGTTTAAGGTACACACACACACACGCACACATTCTTACATCTGGATGTTAAACAAAAGGATCTTAATTCTGCATACTGTCATTATTATATCGTTATAGATATTTATTAGATATTAACTGTATTCTGAGGTTAGAGTCTGTTCATTTAGAGCTTATTATGTTATTCTAGACTCATGTGAAATTTTGTTACACATTATTAGATATTCATACTGGGAGTTTTGCAGCTGTGGATCCCCAGCTTCAGATTACAGTAATTTGTGCAGTGATCTGCAGCCACTGAGTTTTATAAGCCATAATAATGCTGTGTGTGTGTTTGATATCTGAGAGTGTAAAGCGTTGCTGAGTGTGTTTCAGTTTCTACAGGTTGAGGGATTGAACACTGCTGTATAATACAGATAAGAACATATTTATTGTAGTCTAGTTTATAACCTTTTTGTGTGTGTGTGTGTGTGTGTGTGTGTGTGTGTGTGTGTGTGTTTTTCCAGCCTGAGTATAAGCTGGCTGATCCTGTGTGTACGTACATATTCTCTGTGCTCGTGCTGGTCACCACGTTCCGCATCATCAGAGACACTGGCCTCATACTGCTGGAAGGTGAGTCTCTTATTCTTTCTCTCACACACACACACACACACACACATACACACACACACACACATGTGCATTCACACGCACACACACAAATACACACAGCTTTATCCTTATGCAGACCTTACACCCAACGATTTTCAAGTGATTTTACTGTTTCTGTCGCATTTCCAGAGTCTTGCTAGAGTCGAGTTGCGGTCGCTTCATCTTGATGGTTCAGTGTAAGATGGTTAGGATTGAAGATAAAATCCTGCGTTCAGAGAAAATCAACTGTGTTTAATATAATCATAAGTTTTGAGACTCGGCTCATGCAAACAGTGACGTGTCTATTTAATGTCAACAACCAATGTGTAACAAAGCAATGGCTCGGAAACCACAGTTCTCCTAGAGTGAACAAAAAAGAGGAGAAACTGGTGGAGCTGTGGAGTGAGCAAGAGTGTTTTTTTTTTTTTAAGTTTCTACCCATTTCTACCGCCACCTCCTGGTTGGCAAACAGACTTCAGATATGAAACATATCTTAGTAGACTAACCTGCACTTTTAACCACCAGAAATGACTTTTATAAGGTTACATATATGAACGAACTGTTTGAAACAATTCCACCAGCTAAAATACTTAATTTTCTGAAAGTCTTTCATATGAAAACACTGATTTGTGTCTGTGTTTATTGTTGATGCAATAAAATAGCCAATGTGTTGCTGATATGGCACAAAAGCCCAAACAAACCCAGTTCTACATAAAATATTATTAATAATTAAAATTATTAATAATTAATATTAATTAATAATTATTTATTGTAAATAGTCTCAGAAATAATCTAGTTGCAGTCTTGCAAATGGTGACCCTGCGAGGCCCCCAGTCCTTGTAAAATCTTAGCCTATGACTAGTCTGTGTCTTGTCTTTAGATATGAGAGGATGTCAGACTTTAGTCTATTAAAAGTCTTTTCAAAGTAATTGACCAGTACTGAACGGGTTTGGCTAAACTCCAGTAGGCTAAATAGGAGGGGCTAAACTGCGTTAGACTGAAATTGTTTTTTATGACCTCATAAGAGGAACCCATTTACAAATTCCCAAGAAATTGAATGACATGATTGATAACAGAGAAAAATATAAACATAAAATATGTTTCTAAATCAGTTTCTCTGGTTTTGCTATTTATAGGTTTATGTTTGAATAAAATAAACATTGTTTTTTATTTGATAAACTACAGACAACATTTCTCCCAAATTCCAAATAAAAATATTCTCATTTAGAGCATTTATTTACAAAAAATGAGAAATGCCTGAAATAAAAAAAAAGATGCAGAGCTTTTAGACCTCAAATAATACAAAGAAAACAAGTTCATATTCATAAAGTTTTAAGAGTTCAGAAATCAATATTTGGTGGAATAACCCTGGTTTTTAATCACAGTTTTCATGCAGTTCAGCATCATGTTTTCCTCCACCAGTCTCACACACTGCTTTTGGATAACTTTATGCTGCTTTACTCCTGGTGCAGAAATACAAGCAGTTCAGTTTGGTGGTTTGATGGTTTGTGATCATCCATCTTCCTCTTGATTATATTCCAGAGGTTTTCAATTTGGTAAAATCAAAGAAACTTATCATTTTTAAGTGCTCTCTTATTTTCTTCCAGAACTGTATATATTTTTAGGTTTGGAGTGTTTGAAAACACTCTTCAGATTGAAGGTCAACAAACAAATACTTGCTTTATTATATGAAGTTTCCCCCCTGTTATAGATCTTGTGTTTGAGTGTAAGTGAGAGCAGATTTATGAGGTATTTTGGATTAAAGTGAGAAAGTCTTTATTTCTTTAATATTTGTTGTTGGCGCCCCCTGTTGGACTGACATGATCACACAAGCATTTTAGTGATTTTAGTGTTTTTGTGTGTGTGATTTTCAGTACTGCTGCTTGATCTGTTTTTAAATATCTGAATATGTGTTGACAGGGTCCTGTTGTAGTCGAGGGCATGTTAAAAACAGCGCTGAGACAGAATGTGTGCGTAACTGTGATGGAAAAATGGTTAATCCCAGTGGTTTTAATCAGCACTGTGGGATTAATATCATATCTGCATTAGCTGAAGTCCAAAACAGGCTGTTATAGAGTTCATTAATTAACGATGACACCTTCACTGCCTTTCAAGAAAATTCAAGGAATTTTTTAATGAGGCCAGAGACATACTGGAAATTTACAGCCAAAACTGACCAGGGCCAGGGTCTAGTTTCCTAGACGTCTTGTGGTATTATAATCATTTTGAGAGATAAAGAGAGTGTTTAATGTATTGATCTGTCTGCTATTAAAATCTCTCACTCCTCTCTCCCTCTCGTTTCCTCTGTGTAGGTGTTCCTTGGCACCTGGACGTTAGTGTGATGAAGGCAGATTTGCTGAATCTGGAGGATGTGGATGCAGTAGTGGAGCTGAAGTTGTGGGCTCTAACAGCAGATAAAACGGCAGCTATTGCACACCTGCAACTCAGTGAGTCATTCTGAATAATCATCTCAGTACACGCTATATGGCTAAAAGTATGTTGGATATTTGAACACACTTTTTGTGGGCTTGTATGCAGACCATATAGCAGGAGTCAAAAATGTCAATATTATATAAGACCAACTGGTACTTTTGGCAGAGTGGGCAGTGTGTCAAGTCCTGCTGGAAAATGAAATCCCCATCTCTCAAAAGTGCTGTAAAATCTCACCAGCCCTGAGATTAGATGTTTCCAAAAATGTGTCCAGTGTGTGAACACTAATGGATGGATGTTTCCAATATGGTCACTAGTGTGTGAAAGTGCAAGGGTGGATGTTTCCAGTAAAGTGGCCAGTCCGAGGATACACAAGAGGAGGTGTTTCTAATACAGTGATACAGAAATGATAATGTTGATATTTCTGTTCTCTGTCTCTTCAGTGCCGGACAGCTTGGGGAAGTGGGAAGAGGTGCAAGCCAAAGCTCGCCATGTGCTGATGAAGTCCCACAGCGTGTCTCACTGCACAGTGCAGCTGCAGAGCCGCAGACAGGGGGCGCCACAGACCTGCTCCAACTGCCTACCGAGTGCCTAAACTTCCACACTTACTGACGTGCACACACACACACACACACAGACACATGCCCTCGCGCATCCTCGCATCTCTCCTTTATACTGCTACTGTGACAGTGAATGTGTTGCTATGCAACAACACAGACAAAGCCAAAGGCAGCAGAGTGACTGTCCCACCAAGAACTTTAAAAAGTTTTAACCCACGTCTAATGTCCCGATTTCCCCTCTTTAACGTTTAAAATACAATAATCTCTCTCACTTTTTTGATAGAAAAACACTTTCATACATATGTGAACAGAATGGAATGCACATTTTCTTGTTTTTGACCACATTAGGTGGTGATTTTATTTTATTTTGCTGATCTTTTGCGGTGGCTCTACGTTTTTCAGGGACGTGAAGTCTGTCCAGCTTGTTGTTTACATGCACAGATGAGTTTATTATGTCAGTAGTGAGAAATAGGTGAAAAATCGCATGCAGGTTTGTCGATTTTGATGCAAACAAATGAAGAACGGATCAAATCAAATTGATGTGTTTGATGTGTGTTGAGAGACAGCTTGAGAAATGTTATTTTTTGAGCGTGTGATCATGGAGATTAGATAACAGTGACAGTGTAAGTCTGGCACTTCTGGCTGTAAAGTAATGAAGCACACTGCAGATAATGTCAAACATGTCTTGGCTGATCGACTGATTTTTTTTGCTAAACTGTTCCTTTAAACTGCCTCTGAATGCTGCTGAGTCTCCATCTCCACTTGGTCCTCATCTCAGCCTGATCTGAGACGGCCAAACTGTAGTCCTTATATTATAGTACTTAGAGTTACTCAGTCTTAGCTAGGAAGGATGTTTATGAAGCTGGATTTCTCAGAAAATTGAACAGAAATAACCTGAGGCCAGTCCACAGAAAGCTCTGTACTTTCTTTCTTTCTTTCTGGTTTATTTGTCATTTACTTAAATACCAGTTGACACAACTTAAAAAACTTTAAATCATAGGAATTCTGTAGATACTAAATAATATTAATTAGGTCATAGTCTGTCTGCTAAAAAAAGAGCTAAGAAAAATTATTTTATAGATTGTATTGTACAATTTCTCATGTAAGTCCTCATTATGAGCTTAAATCATTCAGAAAAAAAGAGAAATTCCACTTTGTGAAATACTCCCAGGGCCGAGACTGATAAAATAAACTGACCTAGCTAAGCTGAGCTACAGGTCTAGGTAAACTAGTCTGATTCTAAGCTAAAAAAAACACAGAAACAGTCAGAGATTAGGTCATGCTTGTCCGGCTCTAGGTTAGACTGGTCTTGCTGTACACCAAGCAAGTCTAATGCTATGCAAAATTGCTGGTTTAAATCCAGGCTAAGTTACTGACTCTGTGCTCTTAAGGTTCAGTTTCGCTATAAATAATAAGCTATGAAGCCCTGAGCAGAAGAAGCAAGTCCAGCTGTAGGTTAAACTAGTCTTTAGTAAGCTATGCTGGTCTTGCTCTAAGATGAAGAATTTAATCTAGCGCTAATCTAGGCTTAGCCTCCAGACAGTCTCCAAACCACCACAACCTCAAACGTCTTTATTTTATTTTTTTTTTTGTCAGATCTGACTTTCCGCATTTGTTTTCCACATGTTTCTGATCGAAATTGTTGGAATTCAGTTGTGCAGCAGACAATCGGACTGCTGTAAAAGAAAAAAAATCTCAGCCTTCCACTGCGCTCCTCACCGCGCCACATGAACCTCAGTACCGCAGTACCACAGTAAAACTCTGATGACCACAGTGCAATGCAACGGGGTTTGGAGGAGGACGCACGTGCCTTTCCGGAAAACTGCTGTGTGAATCTCACGTCCACACACACACACTCGACTCCAGTCGGCCCAGAGCCCGCTCATCATCACCGCCTTTTTTTAATTTTCTCCTTTTATTTAATGATTTCAGAAGAAGAATCTGCAATGGTTAGTGTAGATGCTGATTTAATATTATTTTGCATATCACATAACTTTTCTTATTTGTTAATTTTTTGTATTTTGTTATTTTAACCATCGTTCTTTTGATTTTTTTTGTAATTTAGTAACTCATCTCTGATAATTTGCACATTCCCGTAACTTGAACAGTGATTAATTAAAGATTTTGCAGTGTTGGCGTGGTGGAGCGTTTGGAGTGCGTCTGAAATGATCATTTCACCACTCGGAAGCTCCTCGTAACTTGAAATAAATCAGTTTTAAGTACGTGCACAAGAATCTGAAGAGTGTTTTTTTTTGTTGTTGTTTTTTTTTTTTACACATATGCATGTTTTGGTTGTACTGCTTTCCACCACTAGATGTTGCTGAATGTGTGAGTGAAGCTGAATGTGTGAATCTGTGAGTGATGAATTACCCTCTGGTTAAAATGTTACTATTGCTTTCCTCTTACTATTGCTGTGAGTGACATGTGAACTGTGTGGTAAATTGTCTGAGGTTACACAGTGTGTGTGTGTGTGTGTATGGTGAAGATGTACTGGTATAAATGTCTGGAATATCTGCCAGGAGACCTGATATGGTTTCTGTGGATGAGGACTGTAACACTGTGTTTGTGGTTGCAGATCATTGGAGGAATGATCATCATTGGAGGAAGCGTTACTGTACAAAGATTTTAAAGTATCAGCCGCTCGTACAGTGTATCAGTCATTTTGGCTGTAAATATACTCTAGTTGTGATCCTATTTAGAAGTCTTGGTGATGTACACAGATGAGCTATTAGAGGTTTGCAGATTCTTGGCTTCTCAAACGTTAGAGCCAAACCACCCCTTGCCAAATATGGTTCTATATTCAGTGAAGGAAATAATTATTTGATCCCTTGCTGATTTCGTAAGTTTGAAAAGAAGTAAGAAAATCACATTGTATGTAATAATTTATTAACATTTTGCAGAGAGAAATAAGTATTTCATCCCTCTGTTAACTAAGACCAAATGCTTGATGGCAAAACCCTTTTTGGTGAGCACAGCAGACAGACATTTTTTATATTTGATGATGAGATTTGCGCACATGTCAGGAGGAGTTTTGATCCACTCCTTTTTACAGATCATCTCTAAATCATTAAGATTTTGGGCATTGGCAACTTTAAGCTTCAGCTCCCTCCGTACGTTTTCTATGGGATTAAGGTCTAGTGACTGGCTAAGCCACTTCCTGATCTTGTTTTGGGTCATTGTCTTGCTGGAAGACCCATCTACGATCCATTTTTTAAAGTCCATGCTTGACAGTGAGGACGGTGATCTTTGAGTTAATGCTAAAGAGCTCAATTTTTGTCTCATCTGACCACAGCACCTTCTCTCAATTATTCTCGGAATCATCCTGGTGTTCATTCGCCAAAATTCAGACAGGCCTGCACATGTGCCTTCTTGGGCAGGGAGACCTTGCGGGTACTGCAGGAATTTAATCCATTATGGCATAACGTTTTGCCAATAGTTTTGTTAGTAACTGTGGCTCCCAGCTGCCTTGAGATCATTAACAAGTTCCTATCGTGTAGTTTTAAGTTGATCTCTCCCCTTACTCATGATCAAGGAATCAAGGATACCCCATGAGGTGAGATTTTGCATTGAGCCCCAGATTGATGTTGATTGACATTCATTTTGTATTTCTTCCATCTTCCAACAGTTGTCTCCTTCTCACAGAGTGTCTTTATTGAGTGTATTATTGTTTTGTAGCTCATTCCACCCTTGTGCAGGTCTGTGATCTTGTCCCTGACCTCCTCAGAAAGCTCTTTGATCTTGCCCATGTTGTAGAGGTCTGACTGATTTATTTATTGTGGACAGGAGTCTTTTATTCAGATGACAGGAGTTTAAGACAGCTGTCTTTAATGCAGGTAACGAGTTCGTCTAACTGGTCTGTAGGAGCAAGAATTCTTAGAAGACTTAATGGTTGGTAAGGGGATCAAATACTTATTTCTCTCAGCAAAATAAATGTATATGATTTATAGAATGTGATTTTCTGACAGTGGGCAAACTTACAAAATCAGCAAGGGATCAAATAATTATTTCCTTCACTGTATATGTTTGCAATAATCAGAAGTCGGAACATTTTGGCAAAAGAGATACTTTATTTATCAATAGAGGCTGATGTTAAATACAGTACCAGTCAAACATTTGGACACTTCTTATTCAATTTGTTTTCTTTATTTGTATGATTGTTTTCAATGTAAATTAATATTAAAGGCATTAAAGCTGTACAGCAACACATGCAGAACTATATAGTGAACCAATTAGGACAACATTTAAAAAAACTACGCTGTCTGGCCAACACTGGCAAAAATCCATCGATTACAGGTTCGAACCCCCGCTCATGCAGCTTTGCCATGAAGCTGCCGATGCTTAGAGAGAGCAAAATTGGCTCTGCTCCCTCTGGGGTGGGTAGATGGCGCTCTCTCCCCATCACACTTAAGGTGGCGCTGGGCGGCACGAGGCGTCTGTGAGCGGATGAATTGGAACCGAGCCGCTGTGCTTTCCTCCGAGCGCGCTGTGATGCTGCTCAGGCAATGATTCATCCGCAGCAGCTCAAAAAAAGGGGTGATTGACTTCACACGTGTCGGAGGAGGCGTGTGCTCGTCCGCATCCTCCGAAGGTCACGGGCGTCACCGGTGATGGGGACGCACAAAGGGGTGGGACAACTGGATCTCCAAATTGGGAGAAAATGGGGAAAAATCAGAAAATAAAATTATTTAAAAAAAAAAAATCCATAGATTAAAGCTAATTTGTATTTGTTTTTATTAGTTATTAAGTTATTAGTTTCATGCATTTGATATTAATCTACATTGTAGAAAATATACTAAATGTAAAGGTGTGTGCAAAGTTTTAATGGTACTGTATATTAATACATTAAATAAGGTTAAGCAAATAAATCAGATTTTTTTTGGTTTATACTGTCTGCAATGAAACTCAAGTATTTTATATTTGTATACTTTATGTATATACAGCTCTGGAGACAAAAAACAAGAGCACACTTAAAAATGATGCGTTTCTTTGATTTTACCAATTGAATATAATCAAGAGGAAGATAGATGACACAAGCCATCAAACCAAGCTGAACTGCTTGAATTTTCCCACCAGGAGTAAAGGCATAAAGTTATCCAAAAGCAGGGTGTAAGACTGGCGGAGAAGAACATGATGCCAAGATGCATGAAAACTGTGATTAAAAACCAGGGTTATTCCACCAAATATTGATTTCTGAACTCTTAAAACTTTATGAATATGAACTTGTTTTCTTTGCATTATTTGAGGTCTGAAAGCTCTGCATCTTTTTTGTTATTTCAGCCATTTCTCATTTTCTGCAAATAAATGCTCTAAATGACGATATTTTTATTTGGAATTTAGAAGAAATGTTGTCTGTATTTTATAGAATAAAACAACAATGTTCATTTTAATCAAGCATAAACCTATAAATAGCAAAATCAGAAAAACTGATTCAGAAATTGAAGTGGTCTCTTAATTTTTTTCCAGAGCTGTATATGTATAAATCAAGTAGTACTGAATGCTAGTGTTGATGTCAGCAGTACTGAGAGTCAGTAGCTGGAGGCAGGTAGTGACGGTCATGGTTGCTATAGAGTTTGAAGTGTGTGTCTGCTTGTGTTTACAGGTTTATTACCACATATATCTCTGTCCACACTTCTTACATTATTTACACAGCAGTTCTGCCTGAGCCACATCGGCTCCATCCTGCCTGCGCCGGAGTCTGGAGTGAGGGGTTTCATTCTGGACCACAGCTTAACCCAAAACTGTTACATGCTCAGCCAAAGAGAAGTGACCAGATTAATAGCAATTTATTAAAAAAAAAAAAAAAAAAAATATATATATATATATATATATATATATATATATATATATATATATACTTTTTGTACTTCTTGAAGTAAAAAGATTCTCACCTACTTAGCTAAAACTTTATTAAAACTTTATTATTAAAATTTATTTAAACAATCTAATTTTACTTGTCTCGAAATGTAACTTTTCTTAAAAAAAAGTTATATATTTTTGTGAGAATAATGCGAAATAATGAGAATTTCTTATTCCGACTTCTCATCCTTCAATAAACCCCCTATCCAGATAAATCTCTCCATCCAGATAGAGTGAAACTGATTGTGATTGGATGTAGAGAAGTATAAACATACACCATTCCGACTCCCTATTGGTTTATAGAGGAGCACCTATTAAAAATATATGTGACTCTTCTGTGAAACGTGGGATCTCTGGGTATAGTGGCTGCCCATCGCTCCAGGCATCCCTATACAGTGCTGTGAAAAAATATTTGCCCCCCCCCCTACAGATTTCTTTTGTTTTTGCTTTTTTATCATACATATATTGTTCAGATATAAAACATTTTAATGTCAGACAAAGATAACCTGAGTGAAAAAAAATCATTTATGAAGGTAAAAAAAACTATCCAAACCAATCTAGCCCTGTGAAAAGTATTTGAATCCTAAAACTAATAACTTAATAATAATAATAAGCTTTACTGATAACTGAGAAAAAAAAGTATTTCACATTTTTGCCTTTTGCATTCTTCTTTTTTTAAGCCATTCAGAGGTGGACTTGCTGGTGTGCTTTGGATCATTGTCCTGCTGCAGAACCCAATTTTGTGGTTGAGAGCAGAACCCATGTTTCCAACAACTACAGCAAGTTGCCAGGTTTTAAAGCATCAAAGCAGCTCCAGATCATCACACTACCACCATGTCTTATGTATGATGCTCTTTTTCTGAAATTATATGTTAGTTTTACGCCAATGTTGGCGTATTGTTCTGCCAATTGTTGTGCCAATGTTGTTCTGGGTTCTTTTGTGACCTCCTGGATGAGTTGTCCATGCCGTTTTAGAATAATTTTGGTCAGCCGGTCACTCAAGGCAAGCTTTACCAGTGTTTCATGTTTTCTCCGTTTGTGAATAATAGCTCTTACTGTCGTCCCAAATCCTGATAGAGAGACTGATAGATAATCAATGAGTGTTTTCTCATCTGTTTTTGAATTTCTTCAGATAATAATCAATGATCATAATGTGTTTTCTTTATCCTGCTTCATGTTGTCAGACAAATACTTTTTTTACGCCACTGTATATATATATATATATATATATATATATATATATATATACAGTTTAATTAAACAAGACAAAGGTAAAGGTATCTGTCCCCCAGGGCCTTTACCGTGACTGAATCCCAACAGAGCAGACAGAACAGGGAGTGTACTGTACTGAATAGTTTAGTTATGAAGCTGCAGAGCAGGAAAGGAATGAAAAATACTACTCTGTGATGATTCTGCATTTTCCACCATAAACACGCCCCCCTGGTGACTCACACAAACACCTTTATTGCTCAATCCACCTGCACTTCCTCATAAGAGCAGTGAGGAAGAAAGGGATGTGATTG
Source organism: Astyanax mexicanus (assembly GCF_023375975.1). NCBI lineage: Eukaryota > Metazoa > Chordata > Actinopteri > Characiformes > Acestrorhamphidae > Astyanax > Astyanax mexicanus. The sequence continues at coordinate 44,405,087 of NC_064416.1, read as the reverse complement.
ACTATTCAGCCTGTGATTATTTTATCCTCTGACTGGTTAACCTATTATCATTGTATTGTGACTATTTAGCCTGTGACTGCTCAGCCAATGGCTGTTAACCTATAATTGTCATATTTTGATTAGTTTGCCTGAATTTGGCTATCCAATAAATGGATACACTGTGAGTGGTTAGTGAGTGTATAACATCTGACTGCTTTGCTCATGATTGGTTAACCTATGATAGGTGACCGATCTATTCTCAGTAGTTACCATAGCTGTAGTTAGCCCAATTTAGGGCCCAAATAAAGTGCAAGCCTGTGATTGGTTAGCAAGTGATTGTCCTATAACTATTTAAGTTGTGATGAATCACAGTAACCTGTGATTCGTAAGGAAGTAATTGTCCTATAACTGTTTAACCTGTGATTGGTTAGCAAGTGATTATCCTATAACTGGTTAGCCTGTGATTGGTTAGAATGTAATGGTCCAATAACTGGTTAGCCTGTGATTGGTTAGAATGTAATGGTCCAATAACTGGTTAGCCTGTGGTTAGTTAGAAAGCAATTGTCTATTAACTGGTTAAAATGTGATTGGTTAGCATATGATTGTCCTTTAACTGGTTATCCTGTGATTGGTCAGCAAGTGCTTGTTCTTTAACTGGTTAGCCTGTGGTTGTTCTATAACTGGTTAGCCTGTGATTGGTTAGCATATGATTGTCTTATAACTGGTTAGCCCGTGATTGGTTAGCAAGTGATTGTCCTATAAATAGTTAGCCTGTGATTGGTTAGCAAGTGATTGTCCTATATCTGGTTAGCCTCTGATTGGTTAGCAAGTGATTGTCCTATATCTGGTTATCCTGTGATTGGTTAGGAAGTAATTGTCCTATATCTGGTTACCCTATTACTTGGTAGCCTCTGCCTGCCTACCTACCATGATTGGTTAACCTGTGAATTGTTAGCATGTGATTGGTTACCTGATGGCTGGTCATCCTCTAACTGGTTACACCAAGAGTGTATAACATCTGACTGCTTTGTTCATGATTGGTTAACCTATGATAGCTTAGCATGATTGATTGGTTACCATAGCTATAGTTAGCCCTTTAGGTGCCGGCACTCAAAAAAATGAGAGTAAAAAGTTTGCATGTGTTGTTATACTATAACTGCAATGCTATAACTGTGATTGGTTAGCATGCGATTGTTCAATAACCGGTTAGTCTGTGATTAGTTACCTTGTAACTTGGTAGGCTCTGACTGTTTGCTCGTGATTGGTTACAGCGTGATTGTTTAAGGTGTGATTGATTGGTTACCTGATCACTAGTTAGCATCTGATTGGTGATTGGTTACCATCTTACACGGCTGTCACAATAATCATTATCGACTTATCGTACAATGTATGAACATAACCTAAATAAATTTTGCTGACCTTAGTATTCCTTGGTGTTTTTTTAGCAAGAACATACATTAAGGTGAATAGGCAGATATATTAATTTAGTTTTAAAACAATGTTTTTTTTTTTTGGTCAACATCCAAGTATTTGGATGCAGTTCATTACTTTTTAAAAGTGATATGTAATGCATTTTTATGCTATTGTATAACCATTATAACAGTGGCATAAAATGGTCCTAAAATCACTATATTATTGTTTATCTCAGTTATTCCAAGGACAATATATCATCCAAAAAAAGGTTATTATGACAGGTCTATTATCCTATAACAGTGATTGGTTACTTTATAAATTGTTAGGCTCTGACTGCTTGCTCATGATTGGTTAACCTGTCATTAGTTAGCATGTGATTGGCTCTTTTAGGATTTGTTATGATTTAGTTAGCTTGATGGTATTTTCTATGATTTTGGACAGTCAGTGTGAAGGTCAGGCTCAAGGTCAGCGACCCAGCCCCCCAAGTTCAGAAGAGAAACACACACACACACACACACACACACACACACAGCATTAGCATTGACAGATTCTCCAAAAATACCTGCCCTCATTTACTGCCCCACTACTACAGGGCCTCATCACAGCAGATGCATGTCTGTCAGTCAGTAAGTATGTGTGTGTGAGGTGATTTTATACATGCACGCACACACACACACACATACACACACACACACACACACACACACACACATAAACAGTGTGTTTAGTGGAGGAGTGCGGTGGTTTCTGTTTCAGGTTTGTTTGTGGTGGGGAGGGATAATGATAACTGGAACAAATGCACACACCCCACATCACCCATCACATGACTTACATGTAGGCGGCAATGGATGTGTGTCACGTACACACACACACACACACACAGGGCGGGTGTAATGTTACTGTGTCACTCTTATTCATTTGACTGATGAAATTCTGCTCTCACAACAAAAGAGCTGGACATCCAGACAGAGAGCTGATGGTAAAGGTCATAGCAACTGGTCAACAAAGCATGCAAAGAATCCACACACACACACACACACACACAGCTTCTTAACTGCTTTTAATAGATGCTGGACTGGCATGTAACACACATCAGTTAAAGGTTTAGACTCACCTGATGGCTCTCTTTGGTTCCTATAAAACATTTTTAGTTGGGTTTGTCCTGATGTGCGGCCCTGATGAGAGCCAGTTTCATCATAATGTTTTCTGAATTTATCAGATTGACTGAGCTTCATTTATTAAAGAAGAACTCCGGTGTAAAATGGACTTTGGGTGTAGTAAAATATGATTTAAAAAGCACTTACTTTTGTTGAATAGCTCACCTCCATTGTCCTAGAGCTTCCTAAGATCCACTAATTTTGTGCTTTTTGCCCAGCACTCTTTACAATGGCCAATTTGCCCCGGCTCAAAGTCCAGGCTCAAAGTAGCTCCACACCTCCTTGGTAGGATCCGGAGAGCTCTGACATTTAAAATGTGGAATTTTTAGGAATTATAATTTAAGAGCTTTATCAGGGCAAAAGGGGGGGGGGGGGGTGCCCTAGTGAAATACGGACATGTCCCGGGAAATACGGACGTTTGGTCACCCTATCAAAAAGCTATGGGAGAGCAGAAGTGGGCTATTCAACAAAGATTAGTACTTTTTATCATGTTTTACTACACTTAAAGTCAATTTCACACCAGAGTTCTTCTTTACACTGTTTTTCTTTTATTAGTTGAGAAGTTCTTTTCATAATCTGGATCAGTGTTCTCAAGTCTCACGCTTTGGCCACACATGGTATTTCTCACGCTTGCCAATCCATCGGCTGTATATTATAATGTACTCTTGTTGAGCCAATCAGAATATAGATCGCTCTGTTGTTAGGCAGACCTAGTCAAAGAGGGTGGAGTTTCAGCCAGAGTGTCAGGCGCCAAGAATTGTCCGATTCAAAAGTTCTGAAACACACGTCGGTAAACATTGTCGGTAATTGTGCTGTCAGTGTTAATGTGTCCACGCATGGGATTAATTTAGAAACCGTAACATGTACATTTTTTAAAGTAAATTCATCTAAAAGGCTCTAGTCTCAGCCTACCAATAGTTGAGACACTCACACACTTGCCTCTCGATGGATCTGAATAGTGGTATCATGGGTCTGTCATCTGTCTTTCATCAGTAATCGGTGGATTCTGTTTGTAGAGTTTTGTGTGAAACTGACCAATAGATACTCAGGAAATCAATCAGGACACGCCCACCTGTTCAGAAACCTGTTAATCTTCATCAGAGAGGTGTGTGTAAATAATTTACAGTTTTGATTAATACAATTATGTTTAAATATCCAATGTTAAATTAGTTAATAAGCGTTTTTTGTTGTTGTTTTTTTGGCCACTGTAAAATCAGATAGTTGAAGGCAGTGATGACCGCGGGAATCGTGTGTGAGCATGCGGGACCATCCCAAGGTGATTGGAGGCCATGAATGGAAAATCTGTGCTCTAATTCCTTATGGTTGCTATGGTAACATAGCACCAAAGCTTTATGTCTTACATCCTGCAGCCACAGAAAAACATCCTTTGCCTCCAGCCATCATACCAGGCCTGTATCTGAGAGAATTACATTTGACCTTGAAACACGGCCACGGATATGTACAGTCCCCACCCCTTCCTTCCACACACACAGACACACACACACAAATAAAAACACACACAGCTGAAGACCCTCCTTCCCAATACCACATTTCTGAATCTCTCTGGATCAGTATAGAATCAATCAGATTAATCAGATGATTAATGTGATACTAGACTGCAGATTATAGCTGATGATGCAGAGAGACACACACAAACATACATAAACACACATACACACACACACACACACACACACAGTAAACTGTGTCACATGACAGCAGGCACACTGCTTTCCATTTCCAGCCTGTGTGTCAATGTTCTGTGACCCTAGCACTGGTATAATCACAGACCCCTCCCCTTCTTCCCCGCCCCCCCAGTGTATTCCACTCAGCTGCACTATAGAGAGAGTATAGAGGGCAACATGGCTTAAACTGCTTAATGTAAGAACGCTACATGATGATTTATAATGACCTCATGATCCACACAGCCATTCTGACAGACTGTAATACAGTATCGTAACCTAGGGGGCAATCTAACGTGTGCAAACTGCACGATTTACTTAATCATTCTGACAGACTGGTGCTACAGTGGTGCTTGAAAGTTTCAGAATTCATGGTTACATCAATTATGGCAAGCCGTCCTGGCCCAGTTGCAGCAAAACAGGCCCATACCATGATACTACCACCACCATGTTTCACAGATAGAACAAGGTTCTTATGCTGGAATGCAGTGTTTTCCTTTCTCCAAACATAACAGTTTCCATTCAAACCCAAAAGTTTTATTTTTGTTCTTCCAATAACCTTCTGGCTTGTCCATGTGATCTTCAGCAAACTGCAAACAAGCAGAAATGTTCTTTTTGGAGAGTAATGGTGTGAGAGATAAGAGGGATGGATGTAAATGCAGAATATATTTAATATTATTTAATAAACAAGATAAATGAAAAATAAAACATAATAAACAAAAGCTACACAGAAAACTAGACAAGGAAGAGTTGAAACAAAGGGGATAATATACACAATGAAACTGGAAACAGAAAACTGGAAACACCTGAGGATCAATCAAGAGGGGGTGGGGTGGGGTTACAAATAACTGATGACAGGGTGGGGCTGTACTCCTGTCCTCCTGATGGTGGACTCTCAACATTTACATGTGAGAGAGGCCTTCAGTTGCTTTGAAGTTGCTTTGTGACCTTTCTCTATTACACACCTTACTATTGGCGTGATCTTTGTTCGTCGACCACCTCTAAAGGGCAAAAATGGCCTTGAATTTTCTCCATTTCTACAATTAGAGATGATTTTGTAAACTTTTCCAGTCTGATGTGCATCAACAACTCATTTTCTGCGGTGCCATGATGCACTTCCACAAACATGTTGTGAAGAGCAAACTTTGATAGATCCTTATTCTTTAAATAAGAAGTAGATTAAAGTACACTAATCATTATTATACTATACTGCACTAAAGTGTACTTGTAGTCACATTATTATTAATCAGTATATGTAAAGAGTTCTTAAATAGAACAACTTTTTTTGTATTTATTATACTTTAATTGTATAAAAATAGTACAATATTCTTCGATAAATTGTGCTAAGTGTACTTAACTGTATTAAATGGAACTAGTTTCATTTAAATATACTTAAGTAACATTTAAACATAATACTTCATGTATGTAACCCCATATTTTAAATATGCTAACATTTAATGAGTATTACAACTGTATCACTATTTATTATACACCAGTACTAAGAATTAATGTAAAATATATTTACATCAGAGTACAAATATGCTTCTTGTTCCTGTCTTTTGTAAGTAGCACACTTCTAGTATACTTGGTTGAGTATAAAAATATATTTTAATATACTGTAGTACAATTTTTAGCATGTTATAAATTTACTTTACTTTTTTATTATAAGTAGAAATTTAATTTACTTTCAAAAAACTTACATTATATATTTTACTTTAACTGAACTACTGTAACAGTTGTTTTTAACACACTTTACTAAAAATGTACAAAAGTATATTTGGAAATAAGTATTTTAAAAGTACATTGAATTACATTAAACTAAAAGTGTACTATTTTCTTAAATACACTATATTGTACTTTTTAAAACGTATGATTAAACTTTCAAACATTTTATAAAAGCGTAATATTAATGTAATATATTTTAAGTAAGTACAAAAATCTGTTATTTACAGAATATGTAGACATTTCTCAATATGTTTTTAAGTGCAATAAAGTATATATATTTGTCACCAGGGTGTCCACTCACAATGTCACGTCTTGGCCTCGTCTCGTGTCTCTGTGTGTCTTCCCCACGTGACCTGTGCTCCCCTGTGTCTCCCGTCTCAGTACTTTTCCACCTGTGTCTCATTTGTAGCTCCGCCCCTTCCCCAGGTGTTTCTAATCATAGTGTGTTTCCTGTTTCTTTAAATAGCCCTCCTCTGCCACTTTGTCTCCGTCGGTCTTTGCACCTTCCACTGTTGTTTCGTCTCTCTCTGTGTTTTATAGTTTCTCAGTGTTTCATAGCCTCTGTTCTTCACGTCGTAGTTTCTATGTTTATCACTTGTTCATGTTTCTAGTTTCTTGTTTATTTCCGTCTTCCTTGGCTCCTTGTAGATACCCCTGCTTTGTGTTTATTAGTTTATGCCCTTGTATATATATCCCTGCCCTGTTTAGTTTTGGTTATTTCTTGGTTATTTTTGGTAGTTTCTAGTTTCTTGTTTATTCCTTGTTTATGTTCTTAGCTTTGTTTGTTTCTTTGTTTATTTACTCCCTGTTTATATATATATATTTAGTACTTCTTATTTGTTTAGTTTATGTTCACTAGTTCCTCTCGTTTGTTTTGGTTTACTTTATTATTACGTGTTCTTTGTTATTTGTTTATCTTTGTTATTGATATATATATATTTATTCAATTATTCGTTTCGTCCCTACCTGCACTTGTGTCCGCCTCCTCGTCTCCCTGCCTGGGTATTTCCTGACACACAACTGATTGTCATCCCACTAATAAAAAAAAAACACCTGACTATTAAATGCCACTGACATAATAATAACAGAATAGTGTAAAAAAATATATACTTTTTTTAAAGACAGCAACAATTTTTTTTAATAATTTATTATAATTAGTTTGGGAATTATTTACCTAATTATTTACCTCCTTTAGTGCACACTGTGTATGATATGTTGTTGAAACATGACTGGCTAAAATACTGTTCACTGTTATATACAGTATGTGAACAAACATACAAATAAACACAATAGACGATATCACTATTATCAAAAATGATTGAGGTCATGCTCATTTATTGTTTGATTAATCGATATTGCAATTATTGTGACAGAATGTAGAAATCTATGTAGAAATGTATGTAGAAACATGAGAAACTTTCCAGCACAACTCTATATAATGCTCCATGTTCATAATATACATATGATCTAAAATGTCTGACAGACACTTGACATTCCATGATTTTGGAGAGAAATAGTTGCTAAGCTCGTGCTAACAGTCTTCTGTAGCCTCGAGTCCCAGAGAGGATAACTGACCTCAGTTCTGTACTAAACTTAACATTTGGCTGAATTTTCAGAGCAGATCAGCTCTTCACCAGCATGTTCCTCTGTTCAGTTTAGTTCTGTGATTTGTTCAGATCTCGTTTTGGGCTGTTTGGCTCCACGTTTATCTAGTTTTTTCATTTAATCAGGTTCTGCATTCAGGTAAATGATTAATGGTTAACAGATTTACCGGATGACATCAGATAATTAGGGTTTCGCCACACTACAGGAGTCACACCAAAATCATTATAGGCAAGGCAAGTCTACTGCTTAATGTATGATTGCTAGATAATGTTTTTTTATCCACACAGCGATTGTGACAGACTTTATTACAGTCATTCTGACAGACTGGTGCTACAGTGATACTCCAAAGTTTCAGAATTCATGGTTCCATCAATAATGGCAAGCCACCCTGGCCTGGTCACAGCAAAACAGACCCAAACCATGAAACTATCACCACCATGTTTTACAGATGGGACAAGGTTCTTATGCTGGACTGCAGTGTTTTCCTTTCTCCATACATAACAGTTTCCATTTCAACCAAAAAGTTAGTTTTTGGTCTCATAGCATTTCTCCTTGCAACTCTGCCATGCACACCATAGACCACTGAAGTTGTGTCGTCATTTAGTAGTCAGCGCCATGTTGTTTATGCCCATATTTGTGGTTCCTTTGGGGTTCCGTGTCTAAGCGGTTCAAGTCAATACGGGATTTGAATTTTTAAAAACTGGCCTCTGTCACATTCTGTGGTAAATAAATATGTTCAGAACCCTGTACGTTTTATTCTGTGTACATTTTACTCCTTAATATCACTGAATCCTCTGAATTATGAGATCGTTTAAGGGGAGTAATCAGAAAAATGGTAACTTTAAGCTAATGCTTAACTGACGTCACAGCACAGCGGCTGGAAATGACCCCGGACTGGATTCTGCATAACACCAGCGAACTCCAGTCAGATCACATTTTGGATTATTATGCTTCTTCACAGAGAATCATTAAAGCATTTAAACAGGTGAAAACTCTTTCAGTAATGATGAGCAGTGTGATTTTGAGCAGTGTGATGTTGAGCAGTGTGATTTTGAGCAGTGTGAGGTTGAGCAGTGTGATGTTGAGCGGTGTGATTTTGAGCAGTGTGATGTTGAGCAGTGTGATGTTGAGCAGTGTGATGTTGAGCAGTGTGATGTTGAGCAGAGTGATGTTGAGCAGTGTGATGTTGAGCAGTGTGATGTTGAGCAGAGTGATGTTGAGCAGTGTGATGTTGAGCAGTGTGATGTTGAGCAGAGTGATGTTGAGCAGTGTGATGTTGAGCAGTGTGATGTTGAGCAGTGTGATGTTGAGCAGTGTAGTGTTGAGCAGTGTGAGGTTGAGCAGTGTGATGTTGAGCAGTGTGATGTTGAGCAGTGTGATGTTGAGCAGTGTGATGTTGAGCAGTGTGATGTTGAGCAGTGTAGTGTTGAGCAGTGTGAGGTTGAGCAGTGTGATGTTGAGCAGTGTGATGTTGAGCAGTGTGATGTTGAGCAGTGTAGTGTTGAGCAGTGTGATGTTGAGCAGTGTGATGTTGAGCAGTGTGATGTTGAGCAGTGTGAGGTTGAGCAGTGTGAGGTTGAGCAGAGTGATGTTGAGCAGAGTGATTTTGAGCAGTGTGATTTTGAGCAGTGTGATGTTGAGCAGTGTGAGGTTGAGCAGTGTGATGTTGAGCAGTGTGATGTTGAGCAGTGTGATGTTGAGCAGTGTGATGTTGAGCAGTGTGAGGTCGAGCAGTGTGAGGTCGAGCAGAGTGATGTTGAGCAGAGTGATTTTGAGCAGTGTGATGTTGAGCAGTGTGATGTTGAGCAGTGTGATGTTGAGCAGTGTGATTTTGAGCAGTGTGATGTTGAGCAGTGTGAGGTTGAGCAGTGTGATGTTGAGCAGTGTGATGTTGAGCAGTGTGAGGTTGAGCAGAGTGATGTTGAGCAGAGTGATGTTGAGCAGTGTGATGTTGAGCAGTGTGAGGTTGAGCAGTGTGATGTTGAGCAGTGTAGTGTTGAGCAGTGTAGTCTGTGTTAGAGCTGTAAAAGGCAGATAATAAGAGAGAGTGGTTCTCAGGTCAGGATCAGCTCTTTCCTGCAGGTTTAGTATTTAATTACGGTCATTAGTTTATACTAATTACAACACCTGACCCAAATCATCAACTAACAACTAACTAATCAACTAATCAACTAACTACCTGCCCTCACTGAGGCGACAACCAACCAGAAACACCCATTTATTTCACTGCATAATAAAGAGGGTAAATGTTAAAACGTGTTACAGATGGTTCTGGAGTATCACTGACCTGTTTTAGTGATTTTATGCTGTGAGACTCTCAGCTCTCCTCAGTTAGCGCAGTTAGTTCATTAGTTGGATCAGCTGTGTTTAATACGCTGTATAGTTACAGCTGGAGTTCTCTGGCTGTAGCATTAGCTTAAAGTTAGCATTTTTCTCATTACGACTCTTAAACAATCTCATAATTCAGAGGATCCAGTGATGTTCAGGAGTAAAATGTACACAGAATAAATCGTACAGGGTTCTGAACAGATTTATTTACCACAGAATGTGACAGAGGTGGGTTTTTTAAAACCCTATTCATTTTTCTCATAGGGAAAAACCACTTTGTTTGTTCAGTGTTCTCCTTATGATGGACTCATTAACAAGTCAATTCACTCGGTGGCCATCTTGGCAACATGGCTGGATGCTTATATCTCCTAATGCAAGACAAGCCTCCTATCTGTTTAAATGGGGAAAGACCATAACACTCTAAATGTTTAATTGAAGGTTTAATTACCATTTGAACAAAATATTTCACATCACTGATAAAATTTAATAAAGTCCTAAGTAACAGTTGTGTATCATTTGGCTCAAAATGCACATACAATGTGATTTTTTGTTTTCACCTTGTTATGGCTACTGCACCTGCGCAGATCTCCACAGCAAAGAGAGCTTCTCCGTTGTCAGCACAAGCAGCAAGCTGATTGGCTCTTTTTTTCTTTAAAGGGAGGGACTTAGAGATTATTCATACAGCAACCACTGGCTTTGTAAACTTATTAAAGGGAGACTAAACCCTCTGATTTTAGCTGACTCGACCCTCAGCTCAAATTTGAAAAATGTAAAAAAAAAAAAAATGGGAGGAGTAGTTTGCGAGGGGCACTGGGTGATGTATGGGTTTAGGGGTGGGGCAGGAGGGAGAGCTGACTGGCAAAAATACATTGATACCAAAATACACGGACACATCATCCACGCCTATAGCACAGCTGAAACACAGAGGGCGCTACAGAGGCAGATATTGCCACAATAAAAGGTTTTTAAGGTTAAGAAATGTTTATAAAAAGTTAAAGGAGGTCTGATATTTTTTATTACTTCAAAGGAACACATTTTAGATATTAATAGAAAATATATAATTTAAGGTTAAATGGCTTTTTAATAAGGTCTCTGATCACAAATAAATTAAGATGAATTTTTTACTCCCTATACGTAATGGATATTAAACCACAAACTTTTAAACTTGTAGCCACTTACTATTTGGATCTTTTTTATTTTTTGTACGGTGGAAACAACATGGTGAAACTCTGTAGCACTAGGTATTGATGTAAAGAAAAAATGTTTTTCTATATGTATTTTTGGGTCTTGTTTGCTGCGTAAAAAAAGAAGGCAGCAGTGAGGTGTGGTGTGTGTTTTTGAAGCCAGTGATCACGCTGGAGTCACGCGTTTTGTCGCTTCGTTTGCCTAGAGGCTCTTTTTTTTACCACCATAATAAACGTGATGTTTGAGTAGCTGCTGCTGGAGGGCGGTTCCAACCGCAATTACGTTAAAAGCCCAGTGACTCAGCAGGAGCAGAGCTGGAGGGAAGCGGCCACCACCAAAACAGATTAATGATGAACGATATTTGTACATCACTAATGTACTGCCCTGCTGCAGACGGAATGTAGAGATAACATGGGTGTGGACAGAATTTTAATTACTGATAAATAAAAAAAAAAGAATGGGTCTTTTTGATAAACACATATATTTATTCAGTATCAATATGTACATTTATATATGTTATTTCATAACAGTTAATTACTTTACAGTAATGCATTACAATTCAGCACAGTGCAGTAAAACGCTGCATGTTATGCAAATCAGCTATATGCAAATCACATATATACGCAAATATATCAATCGACCACCCACTCCCACTCCACTCCCCTTCCCCGAGTGAGCGCATGTGCTCTACGCACCGCCCATGCGATGAGATCTCACCAATACAGCAGAAGCGTTTCCGCACACTGAGCCTATGAGCGCGAGTCTGTGCGGAAAAGATTCCGCGAGACTGGTGAGCAGAGGGCGAGCGGGGGAGAGAGAGGGATGGAGGGATGAAGGGATGGATGGAGGTCTCAGGATGGAGGCGATGCGATTACTTGGTCAGACTCTTCACGAGCTGGAGCTCCTCCACTGGCTTCCACTGCTGATTTATAGTGATGAGCTAAAGAGAGAGAGAGAGAGAGAGAGAGAGAGAGGATTAGAGAGCTATGGATTGGGGGTGGAGGATCACTACTGTCTCACAGCTGCCTCACTGGATCACCAGCGCCTCATCTGTACTTCACTGCTTCCTCATTGCTGGCTCACTACTGCCTCACTGTTACCTTCTTGTTGTCTCACCACTGTTTTATTGCTATTTCTCCGCTGCCTCACGACTTCTTCATCGCTGTCTCTCCACTGCCCTACTGCAACTTTATTTTTGATCGACGACTGCCTCATCTCTGCCCCACTGCTACCTCTGCTGTAGTAATTTTCACTTTTGATTCACCACTTTGCTGCCTCAGTGCTAATTATTGGATCACCGCTGCCTCACTGCTATTCTAGTGTTGACTCACCACTGCCTCAGTGCTACTTTATTATTGGATCATCACTGCCTCAGTGCTAATTTATTTTTGGATCACCACTGCCTCACTGTTGCTTTAGTGTTACCTCATTGTTGACTCACCACTGCCTCAGTGCTGCTTTATTATTGGATCATCACTGCCTCACTGCTGCTTTAGTGTTACATCATTGTTGACTCACCACTGCCTCAGTGCTACTTTATTATTGGATCATCACTGCCTCAGTGCTACTTTATTATTGAATCATTACTGCCTCAGTGCTACTTTATTATTGGATCATCACTGCCTCACTGTTGCTTTAGTGTTACCTCATTGTTGACTCACCACTGCCTCAGTGCTAATTTATTATTGGATCATCACTGCCTCAGTGCTAATTTATTTTTGGATCATCACTGCATCACTGCTGCTTTAGTGTTACATCATTGTTGACTCACCACTGCCTCAGTGCTACTTTATTATTGGATCATTACTGCCTCAGTGCTACATTATTATTGGATCACCACTACCTTACTGCTGCTCTAGTGTTACCTCATTGCTATCTCTCCACTGCATAACTGCTACATCACAGTTGACTCACCACTGCCTCAGTGTTCCTTCACTCCTGTCTCTCACCTGCCTCACTGCTACCTCATTGCTGTCTCTCTATTGCCTCAGTGCTTTCCCATAGCTGTCTCCTCACTGCTTCACTTTGATCTCACTGCTGTCTTTCCACTGTCTCTTTGCTACCTAATTGCTGTCTCCCCTCTGCCTCTTTGCTACCTTATTGCTTTCTCCTCACTGCCTCAGTGCTTTCTCATTGCTGTCTCTCCACTACTTCATTGCTATCTCTCCACTGCCTTAGTGCTTTCTCATTGCTGTCTCTACTGCCTCAGTGCTTTCTCATTGCTGTCTCTCCACTGCCTCAGTGATTTCTTATTACTGTCTCTCTGCTACCTCATTGCTGTCTTTCCACTGCCTTACTGCTACCTCATTGCTGCTTCTCCACTGCCTCACTGCTGTCTCTCCTCTGCCTCACTGCTACCTCATTGCTGCTTCTCCACTACTGCTTCAGTGATTTCTCACATTTGACTCACCACTGCCTCAACTCCTACCCAACTGTTGCCTCATCACTGCATCAGTGCTACCCTATTATTGGCTCAGAATTGTCTCATCAGTCCCTAAATGCTTTTTTATCGCTGGCTCTTTGCTGCCTCAGTGCTACTTTATTATTGGATCACCACTGTCTCACAGCTTCTTTAGTGTTACCTTATTGTTGGCCCACCACTGCCTCAGTGCGACTTCATTATTTGATCACCACTGCCTCACTGTTGCTTTTGTGTTATCTCGTTATTTGCTCACCACTGCTTCAGTGCTACCTCTTTACTGTCTCACCCCTACCTCATTGCTATCTCATTACTGTCTCACCCCTACCTCATTACTGCCTCATTACTGTCTCACCACTACCTCATTGCTGTCTCTCCACTGTCTCACCGCAACCTCATTACTGTCTGACCACTACCTCATTACTGTCTCACCACTACCTCATTGCTGCCTCATTACTGTCTCACCACTACCTCATTACTGTCTCACCAATACCTCATTGCTGTCTTTCCACTGTCTCACCGCTACCTTATTACTGTCTCACCACTACCTCATTACTGTCTCACCACTACCTCATTGCTGTCTCTCCACTGTCTCACCGCTAACTCATTACTGTCTCACCACTACCTCATTGCTGTCTCTCCACTGTCTCACCGCTACCTCATTACTGTCTCACCACTGCCTCATTACTGTCACCACTACCTCGTTGCTGTCTCTCCACTGCTTCAGTGCTACCTTATTACTGTCTCTCCACTGCTTTAGTGCTACATTACTACTGTCTCACTGCTACCTCATTACTATTTTTCCACTTCCTCACTGCTGTCTATCCATTGCCTCAATGTTACTTTACTGCTACCTCTCCCCTGCCTTACTGCTACTTCACTGCTGTCTCTCTCCTGCCTCAGTGCTGCCTCACCTCAACGATTGTGTCATCACTACGTCTCCATCTTCTCAAAATCTCATTACTAATACTGCCTTATGAGTATTTCATGACTTCCTCTGGAATATACAGTATTACAGCTGATTCAGTATTGCCTCATTTCTGTCTGTGCATTAAGTAATGATGACACAACTGCAGTGATAATCTACACTGGAAAGTAAACAGGCACCTATTTACAGAATAAACAATATATAATAATAATTCTATATAATCAGTTATTTTCTCTCCTATTGTGATCCTCCTCTGCTTTCTGAGCTCAAGTAGAATTGTCTTCTGTTCTCTCACTTCCTCCCTACAGTGGCTGCTGCTGCTGCTGCTGCACGTTCTATATGGCTTCTCACTCTACCATTTTAACTGATCTCAAGACTCAGAATGACACGGCACATACGTATACATACAGTACCTGTCAAAAGTTTGGTCACACTCTTTTTCTTTATTTGTATTATTCCAAAAATATGAGGAAATATAGTTGAAGAATATAATTAATATATATTTTATATATAAGATTCTTTAAAGTAGCACCTTTTGCTTTTGTCAGTATCTTTAAGAGGTAGAACTTTTACTGTTTTTTCAGCTGTTTTATAAGAGTTCTAGAGGTGCTGAGCTCTTGGTAACTGCTTTTCCTTCACTCTGAGCTCCAACTTGTGCCATTTAACATCTGGGTTAAGTTTTTGGGCTTAGCAGATTCAAACTTTTTTCGCCTACTATCTAACTATATATGTGTTCCTTTATAGTTTTTAAGCTTTTAATATCAAGCTATAATGTTTTGAATAATACAAATAAAAAAAAATAAAAAATTGTGTCCCAAATTTTGACTAGTACTGTATATTATATAAATATAAATATATTACCTTTTGTGGGGTTGATGGGTCAACTCTTTCCCAAGGCTCTGGATTTTGGGATTTGTTTAGACTAGAAAACAAATAATAGTACAAAAAAAAAGTAAAAAAAAAAAATATATATATATAAAAAAACATGATCGCATAATTTTCAGACATTAGTTACAGTTGAAACATGAGAAACATCAGCTTCAGGTGGAAAAGAAAACAGTGTAGAACATGTTAAACCTGTTAAATTTGCTTACATCACATCAGGTTTGGTGAATAAGAAGTAAAGACTAGCAGATGTGGCTCCAGCGGCGGCAAAAGCCATAAAGCCGATCAGAGGAATGAGCTAGAGGGGAAAAAACAATCAAAACACACACACGCGCACACACACACACACACACACACACACTTGTTAATCTCCAAATACTTCAAAGAAAACTGTAAAAAAAAGAAAAGAAGAAAACTTGAAGCAGAGACTACTTACCTCCTTCTTTTTCCTCAGCATTTGCAGAAAACCTCCTGTCACCATTTTCACAGCTTATATAGTTGCCTAAGAAAGAGACATATTTAATGAATTAACTAATTCATTACTTTATAATCAATGGATAATTAAATTTAATAATCTATCATTTAAAACAATAATTTGAAATATTGAGTAGTTCCTCATGAATACTTACAATGAAAACTTAACTATAAGAATTTATTTATTTTAATAGTTTTTAATCTACATAATTATTTAGACAGAATAATTGTATAAATTAACTTTTACTCAGTATTAATACAGTATTTACTTTTATTTTATATATTAATACAAACTTAAATATATAAGAAGTATATACATTTTTAAAGATATTTAAGAATAAAATAAAATAAATAAATAAAAATTCTGATTATAATATTATAATTATGGCTGTAATAAGTCAATAATAATTATTCCTACCTCAAAGTGAAGTTGTCTGATGGCTTGCCAGAAGAAGACGCTCAGCATCCCAGCCTCCTCCGGCTTTATACAGCAGGTGGGACGAGCTGCATGGCACGTACACACAGTGTATCGACATCTATGAGGAAGAACCGCTTCACCATGGAAACCACCATCATCTGAGGCTCGAGGCGCCTCCTGGTGGCCGAGCTTCTGGAAGGTGACTCGTGCAGGGACAGACTGTGGAGGCAGAGTTAAGAGCACGGCTCCAGGGTAACGACCCGCATGCAGCAGACAGGAGAAACAAAGCTGTTATTTATAGCACCATCTGCATTTCTGCAGAGAGAGGGGGGCACATGTCCAACCTGACCACCAGCACAACAACATACGTGACTGAACACACACACACACACACACACACACACACACACACACACACGAGGACTGAAGTGTATGACGTCTGGATTCTGTAGTTATGTGAAGAGAAGTGTAGGACCATGTAAACTTGCGTATAAGTTCTTTTAAGTTTTTTTTTACCTTAGTTAATATTAAAAGTACACTCCAGTGTAAAATTTACTTTTTGATGTAGTAAAACATGATAAAAAGTTCTTACCTTTGATGAATAGCACACCTCCGTTCTCCCAGAGCTTTCAGAGATCCAGAAATTTTAACAGTTTATCCAAACACCCTTCAGACTGGGTGATACGGGGCATAATTTACCCTGATAAATCACTTTTTACACCGTTATTCAGCTTAAAGAAGCTCCACACCTCCTTTCTAGAATCCGGAGAGCCCTGACATTTAAAACGAGGCATTAATAACTTTAAAACCTCTGTTTACATCCTGTAACGCTAGCTTCAGCTCCGAGCACCGCCATTACTGAACTGAAGATAACAATATATATGTCTATGTCATTTTCAGCAAGGATTCTAGCAAGGAGGAGCTACTTTGAGCTGGCTAACGGTGCAAAAAGAGACTTATCAGGTAAATTGTGCCCTGTGTCTCCCAGTCTGAAGGGTGTTTAGACAAACTGTTAAAATGTCTGGATCTCAGAACGCTGTGGGAGAACAGAGCTGTGCTATTCATCAAAGGTAAGTACTTTCTACCATGTTGTACTACAACAAAAGTCCATTTTACACCAGAGTTCTCCTTTAACATTCATCATGTAGAGTCATTTCATAAAAAGAGGAGTAGCTGGCCTGACAGTTATCACGATACCAAAATTAGGACTTTCAATACAATACCAGCCTAAATAGCTCCATACCGATACAGCAACCATAGAAGATCAATATTAATAAAAGAAAAACACACAGAAAAGATTAACAGTGTGATGATTTATTATTTAATCTTTATTTAAAGTAAGAACATAATAATCCATTTATAGAATTTCTATGATAGTCAACTTTGTGAGCTGTCTAAGAGGAGAGCCCCTCCCAATCAGAAAATCTCTGAAAAAGAAAACAGAAAAAATATCAATGACATCATCAGCCCCGCTCCCACCCATGCTCACTCCCATTTAGAATCAAAGTTAAACAAAAGAACTGAGTTGTTGTTCGGTGTATTGATTGACTGAACGGCTGAGAAACTGAGGAAACTAAGGCATTTAAAAGCTGGGAGACATTAAAACTTTAAAAATCTGCTGATATTTCATTAATTTGTATCATGTGATCTGTTTGATTTTTAATTTTTTGCTTTGAGGAATTGAAGAACATGATGTGTTGATTGTAGATTCGACTCATTGAGTGATTCAGATCAGGAATCGACTGCAAGTTCGAATCAATGATTCAGAACATTGTTTAGAAGCCCGTGTGTTAATATGAGGCTCTGAGCTTGTGTGCACATAAACACAGCTGTGGGGAAACTCAGAGACGACACGGAGCTCTCCTCAGACACTGGATTATACTTCAGAACACGAGTTTCTGCTGAAAACGGAAAGTTACGTACAAAACTTTGAAGGGGAGACTATTATTGTGTACAATTAATCACAGATCTTCACCGATAAAGCGGCACCTGGAGCTGATTGGGTCAGAGTACCGGTACAAAATTATGTGGTATTGTTTCGTTTTTAACTAGTAGTTTAAGTAGTTAAATTGAGATACTTTTGTTGTATCGGTAATAGAATTGCATTACATACATTCCACACATACCTGGAATAAAACCTTTTACACTGTTTTACGCTTTTTCTATCCTTCTGTTACATTTTTGAGATATGTTTTTATGGAGGATTAGAGCTGCCAAAATGAAAAATAAACGCAAAAATGCAGAAAAAGAATGAATACATAAATTGAACAAAAGTTATAAGTGTCAATCTGTATTGTTTTGTTTCTAAACTGAATAACATTTCTGAGTGGAGAAGAATATGGATAAAATATTGTGTTTATGGTATCAGTGTGCTCGAACGACCATCCCTGCTAAGTCTAATATATTTATTCTAAAAACTGGGGTGTTTTTGTACTGAGCGGGTCAACCCGAGGAGCATGGGTTCCTCTGACTGAGTCTTGGTTCCTTCCAAGGTTCCTCCTAAAGGGAGTTTTTCTTGCCACTGTGTCACCAAGAAATTGGCATCTCTGTGGTAAGAGACGTGGACCTTTTTTTCCTGTAAAGGTACTTTGTGAAAACCTTTGTTGTAAAAAGCTCTATATAAATAAAATTGAATTGAATTGAATTGGGGTGTCTGGTCTCTTTGTCATCTGGCCACGTCACACGTACAGCCTCTAAAAGAGGATCCGGCTTAGTTTTACTGAACACGAGCGGCTGGTGGAGCATTGGGGACTTCAGAAGAGGAAACTCAGAGCTCAGTAGCTCATTCACTCACAGTAAAACCAAAGAAACGAAGGAGTAAAGTTTCTGACTGAGCTCGCTTTCTCTCTCTCTCTCTTGCTGACTGAACATAACCTGGAATTGGATTCATCCACTCTAAAAGGAGACCGCATCACACCCACCCAGTTTTAAATGATTCTTCCGCAATTACAATTTCTCACCAGAGAGCGCTTTAAATCCCCTAAATTCCAAAATTCACTGGTATTAGCTTTAAATACATATATATAGAAAATATAATAAATATATAATTGCAAACATGTAAAGACTACATTTTATAAAATACTATTTATTAATTTATGTTAGTAATTTACGTATACAAAGAATTAATCATTTAATTTAATTGTTTATATATATATATATAGCCAGTCCTGGTCCTTCATATATACTATCTGTCTTCTATATTCTGCTAAGTCATCCCCAGTCTGAAGTATGTAGATCTCATATTCACCACATATTTGAGCAGGCAAGCAGCAACATGCAGTGCGGGCAGGTCAGCATGTTTACAGTCATTCTTAGTCTGTGGGGAGAAGGAGTTTGGAGAGGCTGTAGATTAAAGAAGAGGTTATTTAATTAAATTGTTCTGTGTTTATTAATACTGGTTTTATAGTAAAGAAGAGTATACAGAGTTTCGGAGTGAAATAAATTTTATTTCATTAATTTAATTCAACAGGTCACATGATTTGTCATCATAAGTAATAATTGAATAATAGTAATAATATTAGCATAGCTAGTTACACTCTTCATTTAAAAAGCACACAGATTTAAATGAATGAGGTAAATATGCTAAGCTAAATGCACTGAGCTGATCTTGTGTAAACTTGGGTTGTAGTGAAACATAATAAGGAGTGTGAACTTTTGTTGAATAGCCCACCTCCATTCACCCCCAGCATTCTGAAATAGAGGCTTATTGTTTTTCCTTGCAAAGAAATGGCTATTTTTACACCATTAACAAGCTCAAAGTAGCTCCACACTACATTGGTAGAATTCTGAGGGCCCTAATATTTAAAATGAGGCACTGAGAACCTTCAGCTATTTCTCCAGGTGCCGCCATCTTGAAATTAAGTCAAGATAAATGAACTGATGAGCATTAATTAATAGGTAGGATAGGGAAACAGACTCCCTCTGAATTCTAACAGTGTGGAGCTACTTTGAGTTTGTTAATGGTGTAAAAATAGTGATTTCTTTGCATGGGTAACTCTATGCCCCTATCTTTACCATTATAAGCCTGTTGGGAGCATCAGCTAAAAGTGCTGTATTTCAGAACGCTGGGGGAAAATGGAGGTAAGCTTTTCAACAAAAGTTCATACTCATCATCACATTTCACTACAAGTCCATTTCACATCAGACTTCTCCTTTAACTGAAGAGACTGCACGGCACTAACTACAGCTCAGTCCTGTGCTGAAGAGATGCTGGTACTGTAGGAGTTGGTGGGCAGTCAGAGAAGGGCTGACACGTTCCAGCGCTTTCAGGAAGTGCTTCTGCTGAACAGCCGACACATCCATCCCCTCCTCATTAAGAGCCAATAGTGCTGCCTGCAAATGAAGACGACAACACACACACACGCACACTATTGTAACAGAACACACACCCAGGACCTAAAGCCTTATAGCTTTAAAGCCTTTATTACAGCACATCAAACAATCAAATCTATAAACATATAAACGTGTTCTCACCTCTTTGCAGAGATTTTCCAGATCGGCTCCAGAAAACAGGTGTGTCTGGGTTGCCAAATCCATCAAATTCACGTCAGAATTTAACGGTATTTTCTGTGTGTGGAGTTGCAGAATGGCCAGCCGAGCCTGAAAATAGAAAACACGTGTATACACACACACAGACACACACAGACACACACACTTTAGATGACACAGAGAGGACTACAGCATGGATAAGCACACCTGTGGATCAGGCAGAATCACTTCCTGACCTGTGACACATTAACCTGTGGGTCAGGTGTGGAAGGAGGAGCTAGAAATGTACCTGTGGGTCAGGTGGGGAGTGGGAGGAGCTAGAAATGTACCTGTGGGTCAGATGGGGAGTGGGAGGAGCTAGAAATGTACCTGTGGGTCAGGTGGGGAGTGTGAGGAGCTAGAAATGTACCTGTGGGTCAGATGGGGAGTGGGAGGAGCTAGAAATGTACCTGTGGGTCAGGTGGTGGGACGTATATGATGTGGTCCAGTCGTCCGGGGCGGAGTAAAGCGCTGTCCAGAGTATCCGGCCTGTTAGTGGCAGCCACTATCATCACGTCCTTATTACACATCTCTTGCAGCTCCATCTACACACACACACACACACAATAAAATTAAGGCTGTCAACATTAATGCACGCTGTTAATATGGAAACTTTTTAATGCAAATTAACCATGTAACAAAAATTTCTCTTTCTCTTGCTCTCACACTCCATCTCTCCATCTACACAGTTATCATAATACAGTTGAAAAGGTGTAAATCACACTACTTCACCAACTTGCAAATCTAAACAAAATGAATTTGGTGCCCTCTGCTGTGTGAGTACTGAACTGATGTTAGTCTGAGTAAGAGTGTGTGTGTGTGTGTCTGCATCTACACTCAAATTAGTTTCCTCACTTTCTGTTTAAAATACAACATTAAATTCATTGCTGAAGCCATAAAAAAACAGCTATATATTAAACAACCTAAATATCAACACATTGTTCTAACAGAAAAAACTACACTTTCAAATATCAGGAAACCAAAGATAATCTTTCAGCTCTTTTATTTTAAACCTGTTTAAAACCTGGCCCACATGCATTCCAGTTAATATATATATATTATTTTTATTTATTTATTTATTTTTCTTTTTCATTTTTTCATTTTCATTTATTTTCTGCCCATTTAGCTAGGCCAATTGTTTCACCTATTCAGCTAATACTCAGCGGTATATCCCCATCACAGGTGATGTCACAACACCAGGAGGGTGAAGACTAGCACACGCCTCCTCTGATACATGTGAAGTCAGACACCGCTTCTTTTCGAGCTGCTGCTGATGCAGCATTGCTGAGTATCATTACACTACAGAGCCCTCGGAGGAAAGCGCAGCAACTCGGTTCTGATACATCAGCTCACAGATGCCCTGTGCTGATCAACATCACCATTATTACTTTGAGTAATAATTAAAAAAAAAAATTCAAGTAATACAAAATTGTAGCCTCAATGACTGAAGAATATAAAGCTTTGTGTGACACAGTTTACTGGCCATCTTCTGGATTTGTTATATGAAAGTGTTATATGTAGTTTAACACCTTAGGTTTGCCACAGACTAGAGTGAACTGTGGTATCTATGCCATGCACATTAAAACTAAATACCTGCTTGCATTCCTATTATATAATATTTACCCATATTTTGGGTAAAAACTTCCCCTGAGAAGATTTTTACAGCTTGGTTTACAGCAGGTAAAATTCAAAGGTGTGAAAAGTATTGATATTCATTACTCTGTAGGTAGAAGTATAGATACTATAGATACGATACTATAGTGTTGAAAATACTTCTGTAGAAGTTGAAACATCAACTCAAGCTTTTTACTCTTTAAGTAAAAGTGTTCTTTCAAAACTACTTAAAGTATAAAAGTAAGGGGGGGGGGGGGCATGTGCAGGTGTGATGGATCACAGTATAAACCAATAGGGAGTCGGAATGGTGTATGTTTATACTTCTCTACATCCAATCACAATCAGATTCACTCTATCTGGATGGAGAGATTTATCTGGATATAGGTTTTAATGAACGACGAGAAGCCGGAATGAAAGCGAGCTGAAATAAAAAGGAGTAACAAGGCTATTTTTTTTAAATGTAAGGAGTAGAAAGTTCAGATAAATGTGTGAAAATGTAAGAAGTAAAAGTAAAAAGTTGTATGTAAAATAATTACTTAGATTACCCACCTTTCTACTTAAGTAAGGTAATGACATATTTGTACATTGCTACTTGAAACCTCTGACGACCCCAGACTAACAAACTAATTCCATCCAAACAGGGCTATATAAAGAATGATATAAATCAGGGGTTCTTAACCTGGGACCCCACCCTCAGGGGGTCGTGATCAGAGACTGTAAAAAAAGATGGACGCCGTGTCTTCGTTCTCATTCATTTAATGAAAATGAAGCCAAAATCTTCCCCGTGTTGGCGATCCTGAAACCCGAGTCTGCGCAGTAGAGACCAGAGGAGGGAGAAAGACTGTGGAGAGACCGCCTACTCATTTAAATAACCCCGCCCCTGAGGGCTGCCTCGAGGTCACAGGCTGCAGAGCGGAGCGGAGCTGCCGGTCTGTTATTGGACCCGCCCATAACCAGCCCTTTTACAATAACCACACCTTTTTAATAGAGCTGAATAACGTTTTAAAAAACGAGTTCTGTGGGGATATAAAAATTTAACAATATAAGCAGAGGTTACACTAGCTGTTGCATTTAAATAATGGAGGTAGAATTAGAGTATATTAGAAAAAAACGTGATTGAAAGTTGTCTGTTTTAACAATGAAACCTATGGGGATGGGTGGGGTTACACAGCTTTCTGCAACCGAACAGCAGGGGGCGCCCGACCTGTGGTGGCTTCACTTTTGAGAGACGATGCTCTGTCCAGCTATACACAGTCTATGGTCGTGACATACTTCCAGGGGGGTCATGTTTTCAGCTAAACTTGAGACAAATCAGATTTGGGCACTAAACTTCAAACCGACTCATTCTCAGGCTTAATTCAGGGAACCTCCTGCTTTAAAATCGGTTGCTTTTTTATAAAGTATCTTTTCACTGATTTAAACTGACTCCTTCGCCGCTTTCTCAATATAGGTTTACACATGCGCGCCGCAGCTCTGCAAATCCAGGCTGGATTAAAATAGAGCGTTTTTAAAAAAGCGAGCTTCCAGAAAAAATATGATGAAAAGTATTTGAAATATAAAATGCACACAGACAAGCGAAAGAGAGGATGCACGACTGCAGTGTGGGGTATGTGGTGAAGAATGCTCTCTGCATCCTTCCCTTTGTATCAACATTTCTCTATGAATCTGGACTTTCTGCATGATCTAAAAAACAGATGCAGAGCCCGTCTCAATGTGAAAGATGATTTGCGCCTGTTCCTGAGAATCCATGAAGCCATGCATAAAAAATATTTGTACCTCAATGCAGGCCCAACCATTTTATTTGTGCTGCCAATGATGGGGGGGTCGCGAAATTGTCTAGAGAATACAAGGGGGTCGCGCAGTTAAAAAGGTTAAGAACCCCTGATATAAATATATATAAATAATATACTGATCTATTTTACTGCAGCATGATCATGCACACAATATATCTTCTCTGCAGGCAGATATACAGCAGTAAACAGCAGTAATACAGCATATTTAAGCAGTAAATGATAAACTATTCTACAGATAAACCTTTCTGACCCGTCTCTCTCCAGCAGTCTCCTGTTCCTCTCCCTCAGTCAGGACAGTCTTTGTCTGCGCTCGTCTCTCGGTGGTCTTGAAGCCCACGCCGTCCAGCTCGTTCAGCAGCACCGACAGAACCTGCGCCTGCACCCCGCTATGACCATCACCACGACTACCCACCATGCTGTCGATCTCATCCAGAAACACGACGGAGGGCGAGCACGCCCGGGCCTGCTGGAAGAGCTGAGAGAGAGAGAGAGAATAAAGATCATTAAATATCTAATTACTATAAACTACAAATTACTTACTCAGTTACTTATTCAGCACATTTCATTAATTATTCACTGACCTCTGAGTTATTCAAAATCTAATACTCAATTTTTAGTATCGTCCATTAAAAGAGGGAACTACGATAATATTTTATTATTGTATCAATGATATACTAAGCATAAGCTTATGGAAATCATCAGTTCTTAAAAAACATTGACTCATTGTATATTGTGTACAATTAATTACCGTATTTTTCGGACTATAAGGCGCACCGTATTATAAGACGCACCATCAAAGAACGCCTATTTTCTGGTATTTTTCCATACATAGGGCGCATCGCATTATAAGGCGCATTAAGTGACACTAGAAAGGGTGCCTATATCAAAGTGAACAGGGGTGGCGCCATGGCGGGGGGGGGGGGGGGGGGGTGTCTTGCCGGTGGAGCGTCTCAGTATACAAATCTAGCTCAAACGAGTGCTGGATATTAATCTACACAGATTCCTCTCCTGAAAACTGTTTATTTGGGTGAGTAAAGTGCTTCAGTTTATTTACAGTAAGCTTAGATTTCCAGATTTCCACTAAGGCTTGCTGCACCAGCGTTAGCATAGCTATCCGCTAGCACGCTAGCTAGTCCCCTAAACTAGTAAAGTTAACCCAAACTTAAACGACAGCGTTACACTGAGTAATCCTGCGTGTTCTGGTAAGACAGTGAGATATTAGCTAGCGATTCGTCCCCCGTAGCTTGTTTTAACACGGTAAACAAGCAGATTACAGGCTGATAAAACTCACCTCTGAGAGAGTTAGTGCTTAGCATCTAGCTAATGCTAGCCAGGCAAAGCAGCACAGACTTACAGGCTGATAACTCACCTCTGAACGGTGAACGCTTAGCGATTAGCATATAACTCTAATAATACTGCTCCAGCAGTATTAAAAGTACTAAATTTAGATAATACTGATCTCTGAACAGTGAAAAAGTTAGCTAGCTTAGCGGTTAGCATCTAGCTAATGCTATTGCTGCTCCAGCCACGGAGCTGCACGGCTCTGCACGGAGTGTGTGTTTACTTTAGATAATTTAGATAATACTGATCTCTGAACAGTGAATAAGCTAGCTAATGCTATTTGCTGCTCCAGCCTCGGAGCTGCACGGCTCTGGACTCTGTATAGCACTGAAACTCTGTATAACGCTGCACGGAGTGTGTGTTTACTGCTCCTTACAACCTGACGAGTAAAATTTAGATAATACTGATCTCAGTGAATAAGCTAGCTAGCTTAGCGGTTAGCATCTAGCTAATGCTATTGCTGCTCAGCCTCGGAGCTGCACGGCTCTGGACTCTGTATAGCACTGAAACTCTCTATAACGCTGCACGGAGTGTGTGTTTACTGCTCCTTACAACCTGACGGGTAAAATCCATACAAAAGGCGCACCGTATTATAAGACGCACTGTCAATTTTTGTGAAAATTAAAAGTTTTTAAGTGCGCCTTATAGTCCGAAAAATACGGTATAGAGGATGTGATGCAGTTTATTTAAAATTAAAGTCACTGTAATTGTAATTCTATAGAAATAGTGTTTTGAAGGATCTGTCACCAATGATGTGTTTGTTTTGACTGTATCAGTATGAATCACACGTAGCTGAATGAATATTGTTCATCATAAAATTTTTTAAATCTTTAAATATCATGATTTAATATTTTTACTGTATCTCCCAGCCCTATCCACCTATCCATACTTTATTTAGTAATTTCTATTGATTATTTAGTATATTCTATGAATTAATTTCTATTTACTCTGAATAACTAATTACTCTGTGACGACTGTCAATTATTTAGTATCCACAATAAGTTACTATAAATTGTTGAGTATCCAATGCAAATTACCAAATTACTCTGCAACACCTATGAACTATTTTGTAAACACTATTAAATGGTTAAGTATCTACTGTGAATTATTCACTATCCACTACTATTTACTATTTAGTATCCACTATGATTTAATCATATATACTATTAACCATTTACTATCCACTACAAATGGTTATGTATCTAATATGAATTATTTAGTACCCACTATGAATTATTTGTTTCTACAATTAACTATTAACTATCCAGTGCAAATAGTTATGTATCTACTATAAACTGTTTAGAATTCACTATGAATTAAGCACATCTACTATGAACTATTTACAATTTACTATGAATGGTTATGTAACTACTATGAATTATTTAGTATCCACTATGGATTTATCATATCTACTATTAATTATTTACAGTTCACTAATAATGGTTAAGTATTCACTATGAATTATTAAGTATCCACTAGGAATTAATCTTATCTACTTTTAACTATTTACTATCCACTATAAAAGGTTATGCACCTACCATGGATTATTTAGTATCCATATGAAATCAATTATATCTACTATCAATTATTTACAATTCACTCCTGACTCAATGATTAAGTATCCACTTAATTATTCAGTATCCACTAGGAATCACTCATTTCTACTATTAAATATTTACTGTCCACTATAATAGGTTATGTATCTACTATGAATTATTTAGTATCCACTAGGAATCATGTAGTATTTCCTAGGAATTAATCATATCTACTATTATTATTTACAATTCACTATTGATGGTTAAGGATCCACTTTGAATTATGTTCTATCCACTACAAAGGGTTATGTACCTACTATGAATTATTTAGTATCCACTAGGAATTATTATATTAACTATTAACTAATTACTATCCGCTATAAAAGGTTATGTATCAACTGTGAAATATTTAGTATACACAATTAATCAATCATATCGACTATGAATTACTTAGTATCCACTATGAATAGTTAAGCATGTACTATAAAGTATTTAGTATGTACTACAAAATTAGCCAATTTCGATTTTATCGTAGTCATAAATAAGAATACTGTGTGTGTGTTTGTGTGTGTGTGTGAGAGAGTGTGTGTGTGTGTGTGTGTGTGTGTGTTGTACCTGTGACAGTGTTCTCTCTGAGTCTCCTACGTATGGAGAGTAGAGCTGAGCTCCGCTGAGAGTGAGGAAGCTGCAGTGTGATGCAGAAGCTGCAGCTTTAACCAGGGTGGTCTTGGCACAGCCGGGGGGGCCATACAGCAGAACACCCCGCGGCCCACGTACCCCCATCCGCACCAGAGCCTCAGGGAACTTCATTGGCCACTCAATGCTCTACAGACACACACACACACACACACACACATACACAGGACCACAAGGTTACATTTATGTGTAGTCTGCAGGTAAACAGTGAAAGTGTGAAATTATAAAGTTCATGCAGTAAATTGGCATCTAATAGACTGGCCAATCTGGCCAAAAAAAGCTCTCCAGTGGATTTAACTAAGCAAATACATCGGAGCCTCCCATTGGATAATTACTGCCTGGGTGATTATGTTATTTAACCCCGACTGATGCAGTGAGTAGCTTCTCAATTAAATAACAAAAAACATATAAAACACGAAAGACTCATTCCGTGGTCGTGGAAAAGATATTCATTGGTTCAGAAGGGTTAAGTTATTGGCATGTATCCAGCGGGGAAAATCAGGTTACAAACTGTATAATGCATTATTAAACAGAATAGTGGAAGAACAGTGGGGAAACATCATCTTCGAGGAAGGAATGTACTATACTAAAAATCTTGAATGATGGTGATCGACAATCACTTAAAATTTTGGTAAAATCAAACAGTAGAAGAAACACTAAGGGATATGTTTAATAGTGAAAGTAAGAGCATTTCCACACACATAATGCGGTGAAGGGAACTCAAGGGAGTGGGACTAAACAGTTGTGTAGCTTTAAGAAAGTCAGTTATCAAATAGTCTAACTGGCAAAAATGTGTTAAAAATTTGCTAGCGAGCATAAATATTAGACTCTGGAGCAATAGACAAAGATAATGTCTTCTGATGAGTCCAGATTGACCCTGTTCCAGAGTGATGGAGCATCAGGGTAAGAATAGTGGAGGCTGAAGTGATGCACCCATCATGCATCAGGCTAACCTGTATATACTGAATATAGACCAGGTTATTCCATTAATGGATTTTATCTTCCCTGATGATATGGCCATATTCCAAGACGATTAATGTCAGGATTCATGGGGCTGGAATTGTGAGTGATTCAGGGAGCATGAGCTCATTTTATTATCATTATCATTTTCACACATGGATTGAGAGAGAGTTCACCACAGAGTCCAGACCTTAACCTCATTAAGAATCATTGGGATGTGCTGGAGAAGACTTTGTGCAGTGCTCCAAATCTCCCATCATCAGAAAAAGATCTTGGGGAAAATTAAGTGCAACTCTGGATGCTTGTGGAAATTATGCCACAGTGAATGTGTACCATAAACAAAGATAAATCTGAAAGTGTGTGATCTTTTTCTTGTCCAGGCAGTGTATTATTCAGTAGAGTATATTGGGATAAGTATATGCCTGCTACTTAAATATTCTTCAAAAATGGTTAAATCCCCTTTCTGAGACTGTGTGCAGGACTGTGTAAATCTCTGTACCTGCTTTAGTTTGAGTTTGACGTCTTCCAGCCCCCCTATTCGCTCCCAGCTGACAGGCTGAAAGTCGGCCACGCCCACACTGCTGCGCAGACAGGAGGGTGGGACTAACCTCAGAGCTCTGTCGAAATGCTCCTGCCCCACAGACTCATTTGTGTTCTCAGCTCCACCCTGTGAAACAACACACAGCAGCACAAAGTAATGTTTTACAATCAGTAATAGTCACATCTCAGGGCACGCAAGGTCACATACCATTCAAATTATATCAAACACTTCATGCTACAAGTATTTCTACTTTAATCTTGGATGCACAGAAGGCATTATTAATAAGTTGGGGAGCATATCTGATAGAAATTTCTGTATTTTTTAAATACTGCAATATATATTGCAAAAAGACAACATATCACAAGATCATGCAGCCCTGGTGGAGGTGAACTATGATATTGCCACTATCAGCACATAATTCATTATTAGCTTAAGTGATGCTGTGTTTACTGCACTATTGCACTAAAAAACTGTATTTACCATATTTCTCGCACTATAAGGCGCACTTAAAATCCTTTAACGAATTTTATCAGTCAGGTTGTAAGGAGCAGTAAAGCCACTACGCTGAAGTCCAGCATTATAAAGGAGTTTCAGTTAAGTTTCTCCAGTACCTAAGCAGAAGCAGTATTAGCATTAGCCGCTTACTGCGCTAAGCACTAGCTCTTTCACCGTTCAGGATTGAATATATCAAACTGTAGCCTGCGCGTTTACTGAGTAAAAACAAGCTACCCTTAAGAACCGTAAGCTAATATTGCCCTGGCTAACTGAAACACTCCAGGTTCCGCAATGTAGCACTATTAAGCAGCATTTACTAGCTCTAACTGTGGCTAGCGGTTAGCCGCTAATGCTGCTGCAACCAACCTCAGTGAAAATCTGCAAAACTAAGCTTGCTGTAAATAAACGAAAGCGCTTTTCTAACCCAAATAAACAGATTTCAGGAGCAAAATCCGTACAAATTAACATCCAGTGATTGTTTGACACTATTTTAAAAAAATAGTGTGGAAAATAAGTAAATTTTACAGTACCCTATATATTTGGACCAACCTTCTTATTCAAGGTTTTTCGTTCTTTAATTTTTTTTCTATTGTCAAGACTACTTTTCCACCATGACATTAATTCAGGGACACATATGGAATTACTTAGTAAACACTCAAAAAGTCCCTTGATCTAAAGCTGATGAACTGAGATGGTGAATTGAGGTGATTTGTTTGGGATGAGCTGGAGCTTCACAACATGAAGGAAAAGCAGCAACTATTGTTCAGCACCTCCAGAAACTCCTTCCTTCAAGACGCTGAGAAAACTATTCCAGGTGACTCTCCCTCGTGAAGACACTGAGATTAAAATACCAAGAGTGTTCAGATCTGTCCTCAAAGATAAATGTGCCACTTAGAAGAATCTAAAGTATAAAACATATTCTGATTTGTTTAATACTTTTTAGTTACAGAATAATTCAGTATGTGTTCATTTATAGCTTTAATTTCTTAAATGTCCTAAAGTCATAAAGTGCAGCACTGAACTATATTGATATGTTGGGCCTCAGTACGTTGGGTATAGTAGGTTTACTTTTTTTTACTGTTAACTCAATTATTTTACAATATACAGTTATATATATAGCATGTGTGTTTATGTGTGTGTTTTTTACCTGTGCAGTGTGCAGTATAGCCTGCAGCGCTGCCTCCCTACAGAGCGCGCTCAGATCAGCTCCAACATAACCAGTGGTCATCTCAGCGATGGTCTGCAGGTCCACAGTAGAAGACAGTGGTAAACCACGGCTCACACACTGCAGAATCCGGAACCTCTGCTGTAACGTGGGAACACCCACCACCACCTGAACATGCACACACATTTATCACAATATTTAATATTAGCTCACTCTGCTTTACATGGACAAAATACTGGGATATTTCTCCATTCATTGTTCCCTCCTAAATCAAGAGAGGTTACAATGCTCTCGTAAATAATTGTTTCAAAGACAGAATTTAATTGCCTTCTGGATAAAGAGTGTTCATGAGGTCAGAAAGTAAGATTGTCACACCCCACTTCACTTGTACAAGAGTTCAAAATACATCTAATAGAGCAGCAGTTCTCAAACTGGGGCCATAATGAGGCACAAAGGGGGATGCAGCATGATCATTTATCATTATGTTATGTGGATATATATTAAAGGGGACATATTAAGCAAAAATCACTTTTTTGTTCTTTTGTATTTCCACTTGGGTCTCAACTGCCTCTATAAACCCTTTAACACTCCAAGCATGGATTTTTTTTTCCTGTGAATCAGCTAAGAGTTTGGTGACAGAAATCATATGCTTTTATAAGCCATTTGGATGCTCCCTTATTGTGACATCACAATAAGGAAACCTGCATAGGACCAGGGCCCCACCCACCAGATCAGTTGAAGAAACATTACTTTGGTCTGCTTAAGATTAGTGCTGGACGATATGGCCAAAATTTATATCACAATATATATTCCTTCATTTCGGTCGATAAGATATAATTTTGATATCGATATAAATACTTTGAAGGCCTCAGAAAAACTGCTAAGAATCCCTGCAATTGATATCTGTACACTACTGTCTGAAAATTAATTTAAGTCTTTAAATCCTCTCAAAAAAAGCGAACTTTAGAAATACTTTAGAAATAAAAAATGGTTAGAATAAATCAATGCTCACTTTAATTTGCATGTAGCAAAATAAAAATATGAGATCTCTGTCAAACATAAACCTATAACCTATACACATATTACCAATATAAATAACTTTACATTACAACAGAGGCAGAGCTTCTTATTTTTTTGTAAACATATTTAACAGATCAAAACAAAAGTGCTTCAACCAGGATAGGGAATACAAAAAGCCTTCATATACATAAAGAGAACATGATATCCCTGTCAAATAAACAAACCTATATCAACTATAAATAACTTAGATACAACATAAACTACAAAAGTGCTTCAGATATTGTGTGTAGTGCTTGAAGTGGTGGAACAGACCGGACCGGAGCGCAGTCGAGCTTCATCGCGGGACATTCTAGGTGCGGAGCGGAGCTGAGATCCGCTCGGTTAGGGTCGGTTTCGCTTCATCGCGGGTGGGTTTTAGGTGCGGTGCGGAGCGGAGCGCGGCCGAGATCCGTTTGGTTAGGGTTGGTTTCTCTTCAATACGGGAGATTTTAGGTGCGGAGCGGAGCACAGCCGAGATCCGCTCAGCTAGGGTCGGTTTTGCTTCATCGCGGGAGGTTTTAGATGGGGAGCGCAGCCGAGCTTCATCGCGGGACATTTAGCAATGCGGAGTGGAGTGGAGCCGACCCAGGCCTAGCCTAGCCTAGCCACGTGCCTGTATGATTACGTCATTATGCACTGACGTAGCCCGGCTACGTAGGCTGTTTGTGTTCAGCTCTGCAGTGAACTGACACCTCAAAAAAAACGCCTGTCTGTGAAAGATTCTGAAAATAACACATATCGATACGCCACAAAAATGATATCACCGTTATTAAAACATTTCTTATCGTGATGAATACCGATATCAAAATATTGTCTAGGGCTACTTAAGATCCTCGTACACATCAGGATTAGAGATCAGACTTCTTCTGAAGAAGGGATCTGTATCTACTCTCCGTAGCAAGTCAGTAGGAAGATGGAAGTACAGCTATGCATCAGAGGCAAAAGCTTTTATGGATTTATTGCAAGTGACGGAGCCCTTAAACGGCTCACTCTAAAAGGGACTGAAACTGGTAAGAACAGAGGTGGTGGGATGCCTTTATGCTAGAGTGAATTTGTGCAAAGAACTTCATGAACTTGTTTTGTTTTGGCCATAGACCTGTTCTAACTTGTGTTTTTTACTGGAGGTAAAGTGGGTGGCTAGGGGCCACAGTTTAAGAATGAAAAAGTTTGAGAATTGTTGCAATGGGAAGCTTTAATCTATTAGTAGTGTAGAGATGACAGCGCAAATTTAGCGAAAATAGTTGTCTGATGCGAACCACACAACATTCAAGTACAATTTAAATGGATTTAATTAGACAACACTTCATGCATCCATGTGTTAAAAAGAAATTTTATTTTTAAAATTATGAACTTTACCTCTCTGTCGAACCGGCCAGGTCTCCTGAGGGCCGGGTCCAGTGTGTCAGGCTGATTGGTCGCTGCGATGATGATGAAACTTTCATCGCTGCCGATCCCATCCATGAGCGTCAGCAGCTGAGCTACGATACGATTTTCTGGAGTGCTGCCAGATTCACTCCTCCTCGGACAGAGAGCATCGATCTCATCAATAAACAAAACACATGGACCGTCCAGCGCCGCCGCCCGAGCACGGTCGAACGCCCTGCGCAGGTTCTCTTCGCTCTCTCCAGGGCGTGACCCCACCACCACAGGGCCGTTTATGGTCACCAGCGCTGCTCCGACTTTCTGCACCACATTTCGGACCAGCTGGGTCTTTCCCACCCCTGGCGGCCCCACCAACAGCGCCCCCCGTGGACAGGGCAGGCCTAGACGCTTTAAGCTGCCTGGATAGTGCAGCGGAACCGTTAGCATCTCTTTTAGAGAAGAAAGCACCTCCTCGACTCCGCCCAAGGGCACAGAAGGAGTCTTTCTCAAAGCCTGTCTGTACTTCTGAACTGTCTGAACCGAGCTCAAGTCCAGGCGGGTCTCGGCAGTGACCAGTCCAGCTTTTTGCGAGCCAGAGTTCACCTTCTCCACCTCTATGAACTGAATCTGAGTCCCAGCTCTCGCAACACTCACCAAGTGCTTCTCGTGCACATACAGACCCATCAGTAGCTCCTTTGCGAGCTCCTGAATGTACTGGATGGGCTCAGTTTCAGAACTCTGCACCAGAACCTTCACAGACAAGCGCTTAAGACGTGGGCAGGTTAGTGGCTTAATTTTCATCCTCTGGAGGCACTGGAGTTTCATTAAATTGATATTGAATCCAGCGTAGCTGTTTTCAGACTGAGGCGTTGGTTGGGTGCTGAGCTTCATTGCATCATAGTTGATGAGGTTTACTCCAGCGCAGGTGGTTTGGAACTGCAGGTATCCATTAGCGAGGTCACTCCGAGGCCATGCGGTGCAGAGGCAGGACCCCCGGGGCAGCAGGATGAGAAGCGGAGAACCCAGCTTCAGCCCCAGCTCCTCCATCACTGCAGGACCCAGACGACATCTCTGAGTGCCAGCGTCCACAGAGTCTGGCGGCAACACCACCAGATCTCCGTCTTCCACAGGAGGCATCTTCTGGATCTGGGGGGTTACAACAGCATCCATAAGACCTAGAACATAACACACAACAGGTCACAGAAGGGTCATATTATTCAGAGCAGATACAATTCACACAGCATACTTAAAACACAAACACATGATGCATTTAAGATGTTCTTACCATGTCAGAATTCAAATAGTTACAAAATTGTTTTGTAAGGCCCCCCCAGATATTTGGTCTTTGTCCATTCTTTGCTGAGCAGAGTGAAGATATTTTCAAACGTTCTGATTGGCTCTTTGAGTTATGTAAAACCATCAGATTGCTTTGAGCTGTTAGATAAAGAAGTGCACGTTCTGTCTGTGTGAACATTAGAAGCAGGTACAGTATCCCACAAAAGTGAGCACAGCCCTCACACATTTGTAAATATTTTATTATAACACTAAATATATGACACTTTGATACAGTGTAAAGTAGTCAGTGTACAGCTCTGTGGAGTCAAATGCTTGTCTCGCTGTGTCCTACCTGGAGAAAAATGAGAACAGCATCTAAGCAGCAAACACCAATTACTGTGTCTAACTTGTGCAATAGAGCATATGAGAAATCTGGGAATCTTTTTAAATACTTAAATATTAGGTGTTTTAGGTCCATTTATAGTGTTTACGGAACTATTTAAAATACCTAGTTTTAAGTAAGCCGTGTTAAAGTTGTTGGTGTATATCCTTTTTTTTTTTTTTTTCTATTTTTTCCCATTTGCTCCCCAATTTACACAGCCAATTACCCAACCCATTCATTAGGGACTTCCCCTATCACTAGCGATACCTCAACACACCAGGAGGGTGAAGACTAACACATGCTTCCTCAGATACATGTGAAGTCAGCCACCGCTTCTTTTCGAGCTGCTGCTGATGCAGCATTGCCGAGTAGCCAGCACGCTTGGAGGAAAGCACAGCGGCTCGGTTCTGGTACATCAGCTCACAGACGCCCTGTGCTGCAGACATCACCATAGGAGTGATGTGGGGAAAGAGCGCCATCTACCCACCCGGAGGGAGCTCCCTCTAACGCCAGCAGCTTGATGGCAAAGCTGCATGAGCTGGGGTTCGAACCGGCGACCTCCTGCTCATAGTGGCAGCGCTTTAGACCGCTGGACCACTCGGCGCCGGTGTATATCTTATATCTTTTAAGGTCTATAATTTAAATACTTCAGCTGTTTTTCTAATAATTAAGTCTGATTTCGTCATATATTATGTACTTTTGTGGGACAAAGTAAAAGCAACAGTAATCAAAGCATTAATTTAAAGACTTAATGTTTTATATTATATATATTTATATATATATATATATACTCCTAACAGTGTGGGTTATAAAGTGGAGAAAGTGACACTGTGCACTAGAGAGGGGCCCTAGTTAGACAGCTGATTTCTAATTAGAGCGCGACCTCCAATACACTACACACACAGCTCCGGCCACGCGCTCCGTATAAACACCCTGACTATATCCCACTGATCCAGTGATGATAATTAATCTTACCTTCAGCCGCCCCGCGCGGCTTCACTCCGCGACATGCTGCTGTGTTTACCTGTCCTGTAGGGAAAGCATGGAGCCCGCGCTCTTACTCTACCGCTGAGCAAACACTCACTGCTGCCCCCACCGGCCTGGAGTGAGAGCAGAAGCGAGGCTTTTGGGTAATCAAATCAAATGAATCAATTGGTTCGGAAAAAGATTCGATCTAGTGAGTCGTTCGAATCACTCCTTTATTACAGTGGCATCTGCTGGTCAATCAGGGTCATTATAACGACTCCTTTTCTGACTGTTTAAGGCTAAATGCAAAAATAGAAAATTGTATGTAAAAAAAAATCATTATTTCTTTTTTTATGTAGTGCAGTGTACAAGAAATAAGTTTTCATCCATTTTTCCAATTTATTTTTTCATCTCTGCACCTTACAAATGTATTTTTAGGGAAAAAAAGAACAAAGAATATATATTTTTCCTCATTTTTCCATTTTTGCATTTTGCAAGGATTATTATTATACCTTAAGATTTGTGTTGCAAGGTACA
Organism: Astyanax mexicanus; assembly: GCF_023375975.1. Lineage (NCBI taxonomy): Eukaryota > Metazoa > Chordata > Actinopteri > Characiformes > Acestrorhamphidae > Astyanax > Astyanax mexicanus. The sequence continues at coordinate 44,368,641 of NC_064416.1, read as the reverse complement.
CAATTTACAACTCTGAAAATTGAGAGAAGATTCACTTTTTCATTCTGTTTGCCAAAGGTTGAAATAAAAATTTATATAAATGACAAATTGGATGAATAACCATTTCTTCTTCATTCTACTGAATATAAAAAAAATAATGATTAAGTTCTATTACCAATTTTCTATTTTCGAATTTTGCTTGATGCAGTCACAGAAATTAAACTGCTAAACTTTACACTGACCAATTTATCTTTAAGACCAAAATTATCCCAGATCCCCCAATTAAGACTTCAAACCCCCTTAAGGGATAAAACAATAGTTTGGTCAAAACATTTAAATATACTTCAAACATATAAAGTTAAAAACTACAAAAACAATGTATCTGTGCCTGGAAGAATATTGTGATACGATTTCAATCTCCCCTAAAGTGGATCATACCATTCCATCTTAATAATAATCATTCCTCTTCTTTACCTGCTGCTGCCTCATTATTTGTCATGTGGCTAATTGTGTCTAGGTTAAGGTACACAAGCTGCTCGAGATACAGCATTACAAGTAAGTAGCTTCTATCTACTTATCTTTTTATAAATAAGCACTTTAAACACACTTTTCCTTACAGAAATAACTCACATGAATTTACTATCCCACCTTAAATGCTGCCAATTTACCATTCCGCCTTAAATGCTGCTGTAGCGGCACTCAGGCTTCAGGCGTTTTTAAGGTAGAACCGAAGATTCAAATGGGAATCCACGTTCTGTTTTATTTGAACTGTTTTTCTGTGATTTCTGCACAACCTGAGCAGAAATGTGTAAAACTTTTAAAACACTTTATTATCTACTACAGTCTAAAGAGGAAACTGTGTTTTAACGTAGAGAAAATGTGTTTTAATGCAGGGAAACTGTTAAGGTGGAATGGAAATGTGTTTTAAGGTGGAATGGAAATGTGAACAAGAAACTAAAAGCTTTATACGCTGCAGTGAGTTAGACCTAGTGAAGAATTAACATTAGTTACGCAGATGAGCAGTTGAGCAGATGAACAGTAAACTGGTTTATTACAATTTTTTAAAGGTAAGACTTATTTTCTAATCTTTTTACTATGCTACTTTAAAAATTAACAGTAGCCAAGCCTTTTAAATGGCTTTAGCCGAGCTATATAAATGCATTCCTACATATCTCCCCTTAACATTTAATATTGTAGTCCCAGAGTCAAAATATGTGGATGAGATGAGGAACAAAAGTCTTCTCTACAGGGTTTTTACATTGTTATTTTATATTTATTTAGAATGAAATAATACATGATTCCTGTGGGAGAGATCCTATAGAATATAAATTAAAATGTAATGGTAAGAAAGCTGATTAAAGATAGCATCTGATAGCATTGTGTCTGTGTGTTTTTGCAGGATTAACTGTGGATAATATATTATTTATATGTATAAAGGTTATTGTGTGGTATATAAGTGCTACATTAGCTGATGTTTATACATTAGTAATGGTTTTATATTTAATGTGTTGTAGACATTACAGTAAGGAAGTGAGACACTGTAAGGATTATAAGACTTCAGTTTAGTGAAGCAGCACCTAAGCTGTACTGGTTTCCATTTACACCCTGGGCCAGTTGGAGACATTTTAACTGTACAATCATCCACTTTTCTAGTTGATCATACTATTATTGATTGATCATGTGGTGTTTTTGTGCTGTTGGTTCCGTCATAAGACACTTTGCAAGAAGTTCTTTGCAGTTTTTACGTCAGATAAAGTCAAATAAAGTTGATATGTGAAATGGTCAGTGTGATCAGATTACTTTGTACGTGGTCTCTGTCATTTATATTTTCTTCTGGTCTGAATCTCATCCATATATGGTTGGTTGTAGTCAATTTGACAAAATGTGTTTTTTTAGTTTAGTTTTATAGAACATAAGGGAACGTAACCACAGCATACAGTAACAGAATGGAACTGTTGTGTCGCTCAGGCAGTGGTAAAAGTCTATAAACACTGTTGAGGATGTAGATAAGGTTCATAAGCTTTTTATCACGTGATCTGCTATTTATAGCAGAGATAGAGGGCCATGCTGAAACTGTGGAGAAGGAGAAAGCAAGGACAGTGTTTCTATTACACACCAGTATTCTGATAATACACCACCCATCTCTGTGTGTTTCCCTCTTCCAGAGGAGCCTGTGAGCAATACGAGTGGAAAAATCAACCAATCCTTTTATGGAGCGTGCCCTGCAGTTTCTCAGACCGTGTGTGTGTGTGTGTGTGAGTGATTGAGAGAGAGAGAGAAAGAGAGAGAGAGAGAGAGAGAGAGCGTTGTATAAAGAGCATTAAAGGGCTCATATCATAGATAAATGAAAAAAAAGATAATTAAAGAGTATTCTACAATGAGTATGATATATAACTATATATAACTAATCTACAAAAGCATCACCTTTGGAATAGAGTGTGTTTGTGATGTCACACAGTAAAATCCATAGTATTAAAAACACAATGAAAACATATTTTTCCCTTTTGAGTATTAACATATACTATTTCTATACTAGCATTAGTTAAATGTGTAATTTAATATTTTTTTTCTTTACAAACATGAATTAAGTAAAGAACTTAACTAATTTTAATAAATTACTTTTTATGTATAGAAATCAAAGATTTATGTTTATCATATGTACTGTTGTACAGTAAAAAAAAAATAATAGTTATTTCTTTTTTCATCCACCATCCAGTTAAAATATGTAATGTTAAAATTCTTTAAATGTTAAATGTATATTTTTAAACTTGATGTGAATATTTAAGTTGTAATACAAATGACATATCTGCACTGCATAATGCTATCTATTCTAATCGCCAGGTAACATATAAATATAAAATCACACACACACACAGGACTTAAAGGAAGAACAAGAATAAAAACTCTCTACATAAAAAAAGTAATTAAAAATGTAACCAAATGGGCACAGAGTGTTCCAGCACTCTAAAGTGCTGCCAATATGATTGGAAGATTGCTGGTTCAAATCCAGCTTGCCATCAGCTGCCGGAGCTCTGAGAGCACAGTTGACCTTGCTTGCTCTGGGTAAGTAGATAGCATTCTCTCCCCACATCACTTTAAAGGGTGATGTTGATCAGCACAAGGCCTCTGTGAGCTGATGTATCAGAACCGAGTCGCTGCGCTTTCTTCCGAGTGTGCTATGATGCTACTCAACAATGCTGGATCAGCAGCAGTTAAAAAAAGACGGAGTCTGATTTTGCATGTGTCGAAAGAGGCGTGTGCTGGTTTTTTACCCTCCTTGTGTTGTGGCATCATCAGTGATGGGGGGGATATACAGCTGAATGTGTGGGAAAATTGGCCTAGCTAAATTGGGAGAAAAACAGGAGAAAATTTAAGTAAAATTATTGGAAAGAATCCATTCCACACGATCGATAGGAGAATACACATACCACTGAAAGCAGGAGGAGGTGAAATCAGCCCCATTACCATCTCACAATGTCCAATTTTTACTAAAACCTATTTTTTTTGGGTTATATGCCCATGTTCTTTTTTCTTTTTTTTTCCATGTTTAGCTGTTTTATTTTTTCAACTTTTTAGCTATATTCCCTCTATCACTAGTAATGCCCCAACACCAGAAGGGTGAACTGAACTGAACTGCTGCTGATGTAGCATTGTCTAGTAGCATCACAGCGCTAACACTCCGAGAAAAGCGCCTTGTGCTGATCAACATCACCCTAAGAGTGCCATCTACGCACCCAGAGAGAGCAAGGCCAATTGAGCTATCTTGGACTCTGGCAGCTGATGGCAAGCTACATGATCGGGATTTCGAAGCACCACTCGGAGCCTGTTAAATGAACGTTCAATAAAACAATTGAATATTAGGAGTAAACTTTGACTTATTTACGGAACAATGTTATTCCTAGTTATTCCCAGTAATCGTGTATTAGCAACAGGCTGGTAAATATATGGACTAGAGAAATGAGGACTTGTTGAATTGTTGAATCTGTCTGTAAAATAGTCATTCATTTAAGTCTCTTTTATAAGTAAAATTATGTGTATTTTTAACACCAGAATGGTGTAAATTGCATCTAATTCATAAAAAAAATTATGCCCCCAACACCCCCCCATGGAATGTTCTCAGAACATTCCTGGAACATATTAAAGCAATCATACGCTAGAGGTTCGTGCTATAATGTGTAAAATTGGCCCTGCTGTGCTGCAGTCGCGCCTGTATTAAACAAGTATATTATTGCGATTATACCACAGTTCCAGTATCGCTGTTTAATGTAGGATTTTGAGTTAAAAAGAACAAGAAAATATGATCTGTTTGGTTATAAAACAGTCAGGCTGGCTTGAAAACACTGCATCGTTGCTAGGTTACCTGTTTGTGGTGCAGTAATACATGAAGAGCTTCAATTACAGTGCATTACTGGCTGATAATGGCATTCACAGAAAGCCCCTCGGCCAATCACATTGCAGGTTCGGAACTAACTGTGGTATAATATACTGTATAATATAACATTACGTGCAAAAAAAATAATAAACGTTTTTATAACGTTCTCTGTTCGCTGGGGAGTATAGACACAGTGATCTGAGTTTGTTATTGTAAGGTCAAATTTCCAGATTTTGCTTGAAGGTGGGTAAAACTAAGTTAAGAGACTCAAAATGAGGAGTACTAAAAGTTTAGATTAGATTTAAGATGGATTCACTTGCTCAGGGATCATTTTTCACTGTGTGACTGTGAGTATGACTGGAGGCCCTACGCCTGTGTGTGTGTGTGTGTATGTGTGTGTGTTTGTATGTGCGCATGTTAGAGTTTCTTGGCACTGCGCTCCAGTTCTTCGTCATGCTGTGAGTTCTCGCGTTGTCGTCTCTCTGTGTGTAAGTGTGTGTGTGTGAGAGAGTGTGTGTGTGAGCCGGCTGTGTCCTGCTCTCCCTCTAATGTCACAGGGGCCGTGGGCAGGCCTGCAGGCGGAGAAGGGCTCTGAGAAGAAGGACAGCATATAGATAAAAAGAAAAAAAGGCAGATAGAGAGGAATAAAGAGGTAGAGAAAGAAGAAGATGAGCACAGGTGTCTAAAAAGAGCTAAAAAGAGCTGCCTTAGATCTTCTGCCTACAGGACGCAGGCCGGCACGGTCAGAAGAGTGTGTAGAGTGTGTGTGTGGAGTGTGTGAGGCATGTCCGTGCTGCTCCGCCGAGTGCCCTTGCTCCCACAGGAGGCCCTGTGGAAAATCAAACATTTCCATAACGCTCCTGCACTGTGGAACCAACAGGCTGCTAAAGGTAGGAGAGATTTTACACCACAATAATACTTAATAATACTTTACATTTAAGTTTTACACACTTATACACTTCTAAATATCTCAATATCACCCAATACCTTTATACTGCTTTGACACTTGTATGAAAAACTAATTTTTATACTCGTACAACTTTTACGGAACTTGCTTAAATACTATATATACACATTGTTTACACATATTTTACACTTTAACATATTAACAATACTTTAAACTACCTTTACACTATTTTGGCCATTCATTTACACTGCATTTATACAGCTACCACTTACAGCTACACATAACATACACACTTATTTACACTGTATTCATATACTCTCTACATTCATGCTCTCATATCTGGTTCAGGTAAGGTCAGTCTGAAGCAGTTTTAAAGAAGGTTTTGTATTTTTGATTCTGCTAAACCACTAATACACACTGACCCCACTTTATAAGTAAATATCCTGTAGATGAACACTGATGGCTGCTGCACGTTTAGTTCTTGTGCTCTGTAAACGTAACAGCAGTTATAAAAGAGAGGTCAGATAAAGGTGAAATCCAACCTGACTGCTATAGCCGCGATTTCCCCCTTCAGACCTTCATGCTGGGGGTTATCTGCTGAGATTGAGTGTGTGTGAAGTGTGTAGTGTATCTACTATAACCCCTTTGTTTTTGGAGGAATGATTATTTTGCATTATTCCGGCTGTGTCTCGGTGCAGGCCGGGCTTTGCTGGGTTTTTGCCAGCCAGCTGCTAATAATGTCCCGCAGTCAGTGGAGGCCGCCATGCCGGTTATGGGGAGAAATGTGAAAGCTGAGCCGGGTAGCGGACCGGTGCCAGGCAGGGCACAGGCCGCCTCACTCACTTTTTCAATACTGCTTCAGCTGACTATGTTTCACTATACTTACAAATCACTATTTACATACAGCTCTGGAAAAAAATTAGAGCACTTTAGTTTCTGAATCAGTTTTTCAGAATTTTGCAATTTATAGATTTGTTTGAGAAAAATGAACATTTTACTACGGACAAAATTCCAAATAAAAATATTGTCATTTAGAGAATTTATTAGCAGTTAGGGCTGCCACGATTAGTCGACTAGTCACTATTATGTCGACTATTAAAATAGTCGACGACTAATTTAATAGTCGATTAGTCGTTTTTTTTTTTTTTCTTTGTTTTTCTCTCCAAACTGCTGCGACTGCCTTTCTGTCCTGGACGCACATGCGCAGTAGTGGAAACCGGGGTAGGTAGTGGACGACATCTCAGGACATTATACAGACAGGCTCTGGTTTCATGGCTACCCCGCTACAGAACTCAAAAGTGTGGGATCACCAAGAAAATAAAAGTGAAACTCGTGCAATGCAATATCTGCAATGAAGAACTTGCCTTCCTCGGCAGCACAACCGCGATGCACAAGCACCTGAAAAGGAGGCATGTTGTGGCTGATTAAATGACGAAGAAGCTAAATTGCTATTTAGCTGCTAAAATTTGCGTAAACAGAGCGTTAACTTAGTACTTAACTTACTCATCTTGATAGCTTTAAAACAGAGGTCACTAATAGGCGGACCGCGATCCGGATCCGGACCCAGACGTTGTCACAAATGCCGTCCCAAACCTGTAAACTACAGAGAAGGATTTCATTCTGACAGTGGCTTCTGTTTTCAGTGCTTTTCGGTGCAGTAAACTCACAGATCAGTCATGTGTGGTGTAAAATCACCAAACGCTCTCCTCTGCCAATCAGATCTGTGCAGACCGCTGCCCTGTGTACGGTAATGTACACAATATCTGGACAGAGAGGCATTTTTTATTAATATACTTTTTTTTCATAATAGTTCAAACAACCTCACGGTTGAGATGTTTCATAAATGCCAGTGCCTTATCCTTATTTTACACAGTTGTTTACACTTTATGCTAAACAGTAAAATAATTTTCTGTTATAACAAGCTGCATATTTCATTAAAGGTTTAATGAACTATGATTTTAATTGTTTTTATTTTTAGTTAGCATATAGCTGAAATCTAATGTTGGTTGTATAATAGCAGCTGCATTCTATTGTGATAAACTGTGTTTTATATTCAATTAACGTATGATCCGATTAGTCGACTAATCATAAAAAATAATCGGTGATTAGTCGACTATAAAAATAATCGTTTGTGGCAGCCCTATTAGCAGTAAATGAGAAATGACTGAAATAACAAAAAAAGATGCAGAACTTTTAGACCTCAAATAATACAAAGAAAACAAGTTAATATTTGTAAAGTTTTAAGAGTTCAGAAATCAATATTTGGTGGAATAACCCTGTTTTTAATCACAGTTTTCATGCATCTTGACAGGTTCTCCTCCACCAGTCTTACACACTGCTTTTGGATAACTTTATGCTGCTTTACTCCTGGTGCAAACATTCAAGCAGTTCAGTTTGGTTCGATGGCTTGTGATCATCCATCTTCCTCTTGATTATATTCCAGAGGTTTTTTAATTCGGTAAAATCAAAGACACTCATCATTTTAAGTGCTCTCTTAATTTCTTTTGCAGAGCTGTACAGTATGTGTAAAATATAATAGAACATACAGTGCCAGTCAAACATTTGGACACATCTCTTTTTCTCATTCAGTGTGTTTTCTTTCTTTTTGTGCTTTTTTGGCATTAGAAAATTAAAAAAAATGTGTTAAAAAAACAATGTTTTATGTTTACTTTAGATTATAGCTTTAGATCTATGACAAATCTGCAGACTCTTGGTATTTTAATCTCAGAATCTTCATGAGGAAGAGTCACCTGGAAAAGTTTTCTCAGCATCTTTAAGGAAGGAGTTCTGCTGCTTTTCCTTCACGCTGTGTAGCTCCAGCTCATCCCAATTAAATCACCTCAAATCACCATCTCAGTTCATCAGCTTTAGATCAGGAGATTGGTCAGGTGGAGGTCTATCACTTTGTTACTGTTTACTACATACAGTAATTCCATATGCGTCCCTTATTTTTTTTACATGTCTTTAATATTAATCTACAAATTAGAAAATAAATTAAATAAAGAACTCAAAAAACATTAATTGAAAAGTTGTGTCCAAACGTTTTACCTGTACTGTATAAACTTATATAAAACTGTAACCGCCTATTACAGTGGCTCCAGGGGGGGGTTTTCTGCCAGTCACCTGCTGGCTTTCGCCATATTGCATTGTGTTTTCTTCCAACCTGGGAGGGTGAGGGCTAACCTGAAACCATCTGATATACCATAAACCACAGGCTAATATCCAACCTCTATAGGCTTTCGTTGCACTGAACAACTGAAAGAGAGCGAAAAACAGCACAGCTTAAGAAAGATGGAGGGCAAGAGTATGATACTGCCATACTGATTAAAAGATCATGAGCATCACACTGAATTATAGAGGGAGCTTATAGATTATAGAGAATCATAAATTCTGAAATAAGTATACAAGAATCACACTAAATGAAACAATACAACTGAGAATTACACTGAATAATATGGGAGGGAGCATCATACTTAATGATATGGGGCAGAGGTAACCTCACACTGAATGATAGAGGGAAACAGAGCTTTAAAAAGCTCACTGTTAGTAAGAGAGCACGACTCTGAGTGTTAGTGTAAGAGAGCATCACACTAAATTATATCACACTAAAGGATAGAGTGAGATAGATCCTCACACAGTGGTAAACAGTGACCATCACATTTAATTATAGAGTAAGGGCAACCAAATCACTGGAGGGAATCTCACTGAATGACAGATATAGAGCATAACCCTGAATGGCAAAAAATACAGTGCATAACACTGAATGAGCTATAGAGCATTGCAAAACATGGCGTCATACTGAATGACAGAGCTAAAGAGCATCACACTAAATGAAAGAGCTGTAGAGTCTCACAGTGAATGACAAATAGCTGTAGAGCATTACACTGAATGACCAAGTTAAAGAGCAACACACTGAAGGACAGAGCTATAAAGCATCACACTGAATGAGAGAGCCATAGAACATCAAAATGAACAGCAGCATTTAAAGCATCACACTGAATCACAGCTGGAGAGTATCACAGTGCATGACAGAGCTACAGAACATCACAATGAACAGCAGCCTTAAAGCATCACACTGAATAACAGAATGCTGTAGAGCATCACACTGCATGAGTGTCATAGAGCATCAGACTGAATGACAGAGCTATAGAGCATCAGACTGAATGACAGAGCTATAGAGCATTGAAATGAATGATAGAGCTATAGAGCATCACACTGAATGACAAAGCTATAGAGCATCACAATGAATGGCCGAGCTGTAGAGCATCATACTGAATGGCCGAGCTATGGGGCATCACAGTGAATAACAGCTATAAAGCATCACACTGAATGACAGAGCTATAGCACATTAAACTGGGTGACGGAGCTATAAAGCTTTACACCAAATGACAGAGCATCACACTAAATGTCAGCTATAGAGCTTCACACTGAATGACAGAGATATAAAACATTACACTGAATGAGAGCTTTATAGCATCACACTGAATGACTAAGCTATAAAGCATCACACTGAATGACAGAGCTATAGAGCATCACACCGAACACACAGACTTTAAAGCATCACACTAAATAGTACAGGGAACTGTGCATTTACTATTACATGAGTGTGCACCTGTATGTTAAATGTTTTTCCTGTTTTTGTAGGAGTTCTCTATAAAGATGTTCTGGTGGGGGTACCGAAGGAGATTCTGCAGAATGAGCGGCGTGTGGCCGTCTCCCCGGCGGGGGTGGAGGCTCTGGTGAAGCAGGGGTTCCGTGTGCAGGTGGAGTCTGGAGCTGGAGGAGAAGCTAAGTTCTCTGATGATCAGTACAAAGCTGCTGGAGCCGCCATCACAGATACCAAGGGGGCATTTGGCTCAGACCTGGTGCTAAAGGTGAGAAACACACCTCTGTAAGGACAGGTGCATAAACATACATGCACTGGGAAAAACATCATACACACTGTATGTACTGTGCCTTCAAAAAGTATTTGCTCCCTACAGATTCTATCGTTTTTGCTTTTTTTATCATGCTTACATTTTTTTAGATTAACAAACACATTTTAATATCAGACAAAGATTACCAGAGTAATTATAGCAATCTGTTTTTTAATTATAATTTCATTTATTACAGGAAAACAATCTATTTAAACCAACCTGGTCCTGTGTGAAAATATAACTGCCTCTAAACCTAATAACTTGATTGTGGCACCCTTGGCGGCAACAAATGCAGTCAAGCGTTTGTGATGACTGGCAATGGGTCTTTCACATCTCTGAGAAAGAATTGAAATAACACACAGTTCTTTAAATGTTTTGGGTTCTTTTGTGACCTCTTGGATGAGTTATTCATGTCCTTTTGGAGTAATTTCAGTTGGCAAGTCACTTCTGGGAAGGTTCAAGAGTGTTTCATGTTTTCTCCATTAGTGAATAATAGTGAATTACTGTGGTTCTCTGGAGTCCCAAAGCTTTAGAAATTATTTTCCAGACTGAAAGACTGAAAGATAATTCATTACTTTGTTTTCTCATTTGTTCTTGAATTTCTTCAGATTGGGGTATACTAATAATGTGCTGCTATTTGTGATCCTTTATCTGCTTCATGTTGTCAGACAGGTTCTATTTAAGTGATTTCTTGATTCTACAGGACTGGCAGTAATCAGGCTTGGTTGTGGTTAGTAGTGAAATTGAACTCGGCTTTCCAAAAAATGTGATTAATCACAGTTAATTTATGAAAGGGGGGTCAAATAATTAGGGGCACATAGGGCCAGGTATGCTTGGATAGATTTTTTTTCCCATAATAAATAAAAATCATCATTTAAAAAGTGCATTTTGTATTTGCTCAGATTATCTTTGTTTGATATTAAATTGTTTTGATAATCTGAAAAAGTTAAGTATAACTTTTTTACACCACTGTAATTTATAGTACCTATTAAATAATTTATTGTATATTATAAATATATAATAATAAAAGTTGATATATTTATTGATTACGTGATTACCTGATTGCTTACCTGTGCAGGTGCGTGGGCCAGTGTTCAACCCAGCACTTGGTGTCCATGAGGCAGAGCTGCTAAAGCCGCGCTCCACACTGGTCAGCTTCATTTATCCAGCGCAGAACCCCGAGCTGATGGAGAAACTGTCTCAGAGGAAGAGCACGGTGCTGGCCATGGACCAGGTGCCCCGGGTCACCATCGCCCAGGGATATGATGCCCTCAGCTCCATGGCCAACATCGCTGGGTATGACTTACAAACACTCTCTTTTTTTTGTATGCAGTTTCCAGAACTCTCAAGTTTTTAAATCAATTCTGAGTGAGTTTTTGGCTACATTCACATTACAAGCCAGATCGGATTTGGCTATTTTGATCATTCACATTTACAAATGTAAGTGATCTGTATATGTGTGTAATGTGAACGAATCTGTCCCTGAAATGTCTTGCATGCGCCTCACATTGATACCTGTATGAACGTCTCCTTTTTCAACAACAAAAAACCTCATATTAGAGAGACGAGAGACTCGTAGCTTTATATAGAGAAATGGATGAGTTAGCAGCTCATATGTGAAGCATCTTTTGCTGGAGTGGAGAAACAGGAAACAGCTGGTCTGAAGTTCATGTTTAGGTTGAGGAGGAGAAAAAAGGTCAGGCTGTTTGCTTTTGCTGTTTTTTTTTCTGCAGCTATAGCTGCACAGCTGCACCAAGAGATGCAGTGTGGGTATGAGAGAGAAGCACGTAGCGCTAATGCTAATGCATAAAAGCGTAAAAAAGACATGGATTCGCATTTGACCGTTCAAATTCATGACGCATGTCCATAGATCGGATGCATATCCAATTTAGGACCACATATAAAAGTGACTCAAACCTGATTAGAAAAAAAAATGTATTTGGCACATTCTGAAATCTGAGCCACATTGAGCAAAAAATCAGATTTGAGTCACTTCAGCCTCGTAATGTGAACAGGAAGTTTTAGGAGTGTTGGAGAGAGGTGTCAACACAAAGGGGTGGAGTTTGACGAGTACTTAATTAAGGAAGAGTTTTTCATTTTTTTAAGATTAAAGTGGATAAATAGGCTGACAGTGTCTGGTCAAACTGAGACATTATTCCCCATCATCAGCAAGTACCAATTTCAGTCAGGAACTACAAAATCAAATGATGAGACTGTACTGTAGGCTTCTCAGTACAGTAAGTCATCTTATTATTTGCTTTTGCATTTCCGCATCATCTTTGGAAAGTTATTGGCGGTTAAAAAAGTAGCTGTGCACCTTGGTGGGCATCGTCCTAGTCATTTCTGTGTGTGAGAAATACAATGTGTGTGGCGTGTGAGAGTGTGCACTGCTAGAAACGGGTGTGTCACATTTGTTCTCTGTGAGCTTGTTCACTTAATCTATATATTGGAACAAATGATTTTAGATTTCACTTTGTCTTGCCATTTTTTTTCTCTGATGTTCACTAATTAGATTTTTAGATAAAAAGCTTTAGCTATGTTTTCACCCGATGACTTCTTGTAATGTTAAATAACTTAATAGCTAAGCTAGCATAGTTTTTATAATGGCAAAATAATGTTTGGTAGTAGACATTACTTTTCATATGTGGATGGTAACTCTTGACCTATACTGTTGACCTATACGGTATATGCTTAATTTAGCATGTTAGCATTAGCATAAAATCAGTGTAATATTAGCAGCTAGTATCTAAACTGCTTGAAGAGGATTAGTTTGCTAGTTAGTTAACTAGTTTAATTTAGTCACAAATAGGGGTGGGCAATATTATATCGTATACGATATATCGTGACAGAAATATCATGATATTAAAAATCCATAACGTGATAATAGGGCTGTTCTGTCTTAAAAGAAGTCTATTATTTACTGTGAAGCTTTAGGTTTATTTATTGTATAATTGTTTTAGTGTGCAGTTTATATGCATGCACTAAATATTCTGCAATATTTTTGCTGCATTATATTATTTTATGCTATATTATTTATTTTGCCACATTATGATTATACTGTTATACTATTATACTATATTCCTGAAATAAATTAATTATTTTAGTTTTCTTATATCGCCAAGTATATCAGTATCTCAAAAATACCCTGAAATATCGTGATATTATTTTAGAGCCATATCGCCCACCTCTAGTCACACATAATAAAATCAACAAACAGGAATAAGTTCCAGTGATTTTTTTTTATGGGTTTGTTCTTTTTTATACGTTTTTGAACACTTTTTTTTTGTTTTGTGTGGATTGTTTTATTGTCTTTGAGTCCATTCAGTAATGATGATAAGTCTAATAGTTATTAACTACATTTACTGTGCAGTATTTCATTAGGCCCACTTTGTTGTTGATACGTGCCACTACGGCCCCCCAACACCTTGCTCCACCTGGGGTATAAACCAAAAAGTAGGCTCTGCAATGTTTATATGTGTTTTTTTTTATTATCAGGCACCACTTTTTAAGATAATTAAATATATATAGGAATGAATATATATTTATAAATGTATTTATTAATCACTAGTTTAAAAAATGAAACAGGAACGTTCGGCACAGAGCACACAGAGCACACTGCTCTAAGAAACCTATGAAACATGGAAGTTAATAGGTGTGTTTTCCACCCCTGATCTAGTGCAAGTTTAAAGTGTCCTGCAGCCGCACCTGGCCCTCCTCTGGTTTAGCATTTTACAGTAAATGCTAGACGTGGACCAGGTTAGAAGAACATGCATGGCTGTAAAGGACTGGGTGTGTTTTGTGTTTGCAGGTATAAAGCTGTGGTTCTCGCTGCAAACAACTTTGGACGTTTTTTCACTGGCCAGATTACAGCTGCAGGAAAAGTGCCTCCAGCAAAGGTACAACACACACAGAGTGTAATCTGTTAAGTGATGTCATACGTAAATATAGTGCCCTCCAAAAGATTCAGAACAGTGTGGTCAATCCCATTGTTTCTACTGTAGACTGAAAACATGTGAATTTTTATTACAAAATAATTATGAGGCAAAATATCACACTTCATCTTTTATTTTCAGGTTTTTACATCTGGATCTGATTAACAGTACAGAAGATAGAACCTTTTGTCTGAACCCACCCATTTTTCTTAAGAGAAAAACAGAAAATTATGATGTCACTAACAGTTATTTTCAGTGTTGGGCATGTTACTTTGAAAAAGTAATTATTTATAGTTATATAGTTATAGTTATTAACGGAGTTACTCCACTATAAAAGTAACTAGTTACCAGTAAAAGTAACTATTGACTTACTTTTGTGTTCCTCGCCCCCCCACCTTCTCAGAGCGTGTTTCATAAGCCAGATGAATAGAGTGCAGGACAGCAAAGACAACAATCATTGCTTAGGAGGTTATCTGACTCACACACACAACACACACACAAACACACACTTGCGTCTTTGTCTGTATGCGCAAAGTTAATTGAGGGGCAAAGTAATGTGCAGTAACGGGGTGTGGGAAATGGTAACGGCGTTATAGTTACAGTCAGAGTAATTAGTAACGTTAGTAACGCTGTTTATTTCAAAGCCGTTACTCCCAACGCTGGTTATTTTAGAATCTTTCTTTAAAGCACTAACAATGTTTGTGTTATAAACTGCTATTGTTTTCCTTGGTCTATCTGTTCTACATTTCTTATTTAGTACACCAGTGACGACTTTCTTCTTTAGAACGTTCCAAACAGTTGCAGGGGCTATAGATAATTTTTGAGCAATGGTTCTGATTGTTTTTCCATCTTCTCACAGCTCTTTGGTTTTCATGTTGGATACTACTCTAAATCTAAATGCACAGTCTGCACAGATAAAACCCAAATCTGAAACTGAACATCGATCAATGTATCGGGACAACAACTAGGCAACAAAACACACCTGACAGTCACGTGTTTCAATACCTGGAAATGAAAGCTGAAATTTTGATTTTATTGTGTCATATTCATCTTTTAATGACAAACCCAAACCCCAGTCTACAGCAGAAATAGAGGGATTGGCTTCACAGTTTCAACAGTATTTTAGACATGTGCGACACTGTAAGTAAGCATCCCTGTTAGGGCTGCCACAAACGATTATTTTTATAGTCGACTAATCACCGATTATTTTTTATGATTAGTCGACTAATCGGATCATACGTTAATTGAATATAAAACACAGTTTATCACAATAGAATGCAGCTGCTATTATACAACCAACATTAGATTTCAGCTATATGCTAACCAAAAATAAAAACAATTAAAATCATAGTTCATTAAACCTTTAATGAAATATGCAGCTTGTTGTAACAGACAATTATTTTACTGTTTAGCATAAAGTGTAAACAACTGTGTAAAATAAGGATAAGGCACTGGCATTTATGAAACATCTCAACCGTGAGGTTGTTTGAACTATTATGAAAAAAAAGTATATTAATAAAAAATGCCCCTCTGTCCAGATATTGTGTACATTACCGTACACAGGGCAGCGGTCTGCACAGATCTGATTGGCAGAGGAGAGCGTTTGGTGATTTTACACCACACATGACTGATCTGTGAGTTTACTGCACCGAAAAGCACTGAAAACAGAAGCCACTGTCAGAATGAAATCCTTCTCTGTAGTTTATCGGTTTGGGACAGCATTTGTGACAACGTCTGGGTCCGGATCCGGATCGCGGTCCGCCTATTAGTGACCTCTGTTTTAAAGCTATCAAGATGAGTAAGTTAAGTACTAAGTTAACGCTCTGTTTACGCTAATTTTAGCAGCTAAATAGCAATTTAGCTTCTTCGTCATTTAATCAGCCACAACATGCCTCCTTTTCAGGTGCTTGTGCATCGCGGTTGTGCTGCCGAGGAAGGCAAGTTCTTCATTGCAGATATTGCATTGCACGCGTTTCACTTTTATTTTCTTGGTGATCCCACACTTTTGAGTTCTGTAGCGGGGTAGCCATGAAACCAGAGCCTGTTTGTATAATGTCCTGAGATGTCGTCCACTACCTACCCCGGTTTCCACTACTGCGCATGTGCGTCCAGGACAGAAAGGCAGTCGCAGCAGTTTGGAGAGAAAAACAAAGAAAAAAAAAAAAACGACTAATCGACTATTAAATTAGTCGTCGACTATTTTAATAGTCGACATAATCGTGACTAGTCGACTAATCGTGGCAGCCCTAATCCCTGTGTTTGCATGTTGTGTTGTGTGTGTGTGTGTGTGTGTGTAGGTGCTGGTGATTGGTGGTGGTGTGGCTGGTCTGGCAGCAGCAGGAGCAGCAAAGTCAATGGGAGCCATTGTAAGAGGCTTTGACACCAGGTGAGTGTGAAGATCTCTGAACTCATTTTTCATTGAAAACTTACTTTATTTAAGAATATCTAAAATGTCCTTATGCTTCTGATTCCCCTGCTTCTCCTGTTAGACCAGCAGCTCTGGAGCAGTTTAAGTCTTTCGGGGCGGAGCCTCTGGAGGTGGACGTGGCGGAGTCCGGTGAAGGAGTCGGCGGCTATGCTAAAGAGATGTCTAAAGAGTTTATAGAGGCGGAGATGGCCCTTTTTGCCAAGCAGTGCAAAGATGTGGACATTCTGATCAGCACCGCACTCATTCCTGGTTAAAACACACACACACACACTTACTGCAAAAAGCTAAATATTAGCAATTAAAATTCTAATTTCAAGGCAATAAATCTTATTTTTTCTTTGATTAGACTTTTTGTCTTTGATAAGACTTTTTTTTTTTTTTTTGCTTATTTTAGGTATTATTATCTTAATCTTACTTAGAAGTTTCACCTTATTTTAAGTAACTTGATCTTAAAATAAGCAGAAAAAGTGACGAGTCAAGTTTTTCTGATTCTCGTGTCCAACATTTTTTGCTTGATTTAAGTCTTACTTCACTCAGTTTGATTGATATTGCGTATTTTGAGAAATCTTACAAAAAAAAATTAACTTAACTCATTGACCGATTGTTGGTTTGCTTAATATAAGCACATACATCTCAATTTACATATATTTCCTCTAGTTTTTGTAATGGATTTTTAGAGTTTAGAATTATTACTTCGGCTGTATTTATTTATTTATGTGTAAGTTTCGAGGAGCTGAAGTGTATTTATGTTTGTTTTGTGTGTGTGTGTGTGTGTTGTGTGTGTGTGCATTAGGTAAGAAAGCCCCCGTGCTGATCAGCAGGCAGATGGTGGAGACTATGAGGGATGGATCAGTAGTGGTGGATTTGGCTGCTGAAGCTGGAGGAAACATTGAGACCACCAAACCTGGAGCTCTGCACGTTCACAAGGTCAGAAAACACACACACACACACACACACACACACACACACACTGTGTCTTTTTGACAGTACTGTTCATTTTGCAGCTCAGTTCATACTTATTTAAAAGGGGGAACTCTAGCTCTTTCTTGGGTGGTCCTGATGAGTGCCAGTTTCATCATAACTTTTTTGATGGTAGATTTAAACCTGACGTGTTTCAGTAAGTAGAGCATTAAATCTTAGATCTTCTTAACTACAATTCTGAGATGTTTGAATGAGTGAAATCTGCTCAGAATGATGTTAATGAACAGTGCAGCATGGAAGAAGCATGGTCCTGTTATTTAAGAAAACAAATACTGTGCTGAATTTTCTGATTTCAGCCCCCAAAAGTCTTTATTATTGTCTTGCCTGGTGACCAGTGATGTCAGTAACGCGTTACTCTAATCTGACCCTTTTATTCAGTAACGAGTAATCTAACGCGTTACTATTTCCAATCCAGTAATCAGATTAAAGTTACTTATTTAAGTCACTGTGCGTTACTCTCTCTCTCCCTCCACCTCATCTCCTCCACACACACACACACACACACACACACACACACACACACACACACACACACACACCGCTCCCTTACCCATTCCCCCTCCGCTCTTCCCCAATCACACGCGTCTCGCTTTCTCCCCTGTCTCTCTCTCTCGCGCTTGGCGTGTCTTTAGTTTCCGCCCGTTTTCGTTTTTCGCCAGTTCTCGGGTTTCGCCAGTATCTCTTTATAAAGGCGTTTTTTTTTTGCGGCCGCGTCCCAATTCACTAGCCAGGGCAGCGGTCTGCCACAAATTTCCGGTGCTTTAAATGAACACTGTCAGAATTAAATCTTTCTCAGTAGTTGGGTCCGGTATGGGTCCGTATTGGACAACGTCTGGGTCCGGACCCGGACCCCAGTCTGCAAATATGTGATCCCTGGCCTCGACCATATACACGGTTCTGTTTTATAAAACCACTCCTTGCTGCCCTGCAGAGAACAACAAGTTCAATGTTCAGTTTTACAGTGTTAAATATGTCAGGTCAAGAAAGACTTTCTTTATTTTATATATTTTTTATAAAAACAAGTATTTATGTTTAGTAAAATCAAGAAAGACCATATATATATATATTTTTTTTATATGTTAAGTTAATTTTTTTTTTTTATTAAAAATATATATATTTTTTAGGAAATAGTTCAACTTAATAGAGATAAATTGTTGCTTTTAAAAATGCATTTTACAATAAAGGGAGTATTGGCAAAACTGGTTATAATGTTAATGTTAAGGCGGCGGGAGGTGGTGTCTGCAGCTGCTGAAAGTAACTAATAAAGTAACTTGTAAAGTAACTTAGTTACTTTTAAAATCAAGTAATCCATAAAGTAACTAAGTTACTTTTTAAAGGAGTAATCAGTAATTGGATTACTTTTTCAAAGTAACTATACCATCACTGCTGGTGACTGCACAACAGTGTAGTTAGACAAATTCCGGGGTGTGCAGCACGGCAACGTGAAGTATAAACTGATGCAGATGAGTGAAGGAGTGGTGTAAGCACCCTCGCAGGCCAGTGCTGCATGACTATAACATTCTAACTAGTTTGAATTTTTTACACGATCACAGTGAAAATTGTTACTTTGCTATATTGTGACTATTACATCTATTAAAGCTTTAAAGGTCTCATTCCATCGTTTTTCATTCATTTTAAAACGTCTAGTTGTGGTCTCTAGAATAAATGAATGCCTTGTGAGCTGTTTTTTGTCAAAAAAGAGAAAGTGCTCCGGTATAACGGTGCTTTAGTCCCATAGAGGAGTGGGCGGGGAGAAACGACAAGTTTTCAGCTCTTTTGGGGCCATGAAAACTAATTCACGGGCTTATGTAGACACAGTGCTTTTTCTGATCAACTTGTTTTTCTGCATTTTTTATTTTTTTTTTACTAGCTACTGCAGACAATTGAGGTTGAGGAACACTTTCATGTGCAGCAACATATACAACTCAGAGAGACCTATAGTATTTCACAAAGAACAAGAAAATTGGATTTTAGCGGAAGGGCACCTTTAAATAAAACAAAAAATTGTGTAGGGTGGAGTTTTTCTACACTTTTAATTAATTGGTTTTTAGAATGATAGTTATAAGTTCGGTTTTAAGTTGCTTTGCCGGGTGTTGTGCTGAATTCTGAATTCTGATTGTGATTCAGAATGAGTATATGCCCTCCGCAGCAGAATGTGTGTAAAAGATTTTCCTCAGATTCCTTTTATTTCTGTTCATAAATAAGGGTTAATCTACTGTTACAGTAAATAAATTAATTTTCTGTCTAGTCAATTGAGTTTAAACTGCTGTATGAAACACTTTTACGTCAAGAGAAGTCAGCTTCTGGCACAACACCAATTCTTTTACCTCTGGTTTTGGTTGGACCAAACTCTGGTTCTTTGGTCCAGATCGTGGTTCACGCCCCCTTGCACACCTGACACTTTGGTTCAGATCCGAACTGAACAGGTGTGAAAGTGCCCTTACGGCTGGTGGTAGATGGACATCATGGCATGAAATGAGCAGCTTAGATCCCTGCACAAGGAATTGCATGTTTGGATTTGTCTCTTGGGTTCATAAAATCGATGTCTCTTTCTCTCATTCGTTGCAGGGGGTGACCCATATCGGTTACACTGACCTGCCGAGCCGAATGCCCACCCAGGCCAGCACTCTGTACTCCAACAACATTCTGAAGCTACTGAAGGCCATCAGCCCCGATAAAGAGTACTTCCACTTCCAGCCTGTAGAACAGTTTGACTATGGCACACTGGAGCACGTGATCAGAGGAACCATGGTCATGCAGGTCAGAGGGGTATAGAGGGTTTATAAAAACACTGATCTGTGGATCAGTGATAGATATTTACTCCTGAAACTGAATAATTCATAATTCTTTTAATACCATTTATTACAGAATAAACAATGATTGAGCAGGAGTCCCAATACTTTTGGTTGAATAAAAAATATTTATTTCATTACCTGATTGTAGGAGGGCCGTAATCTTTTCCCCGCCCCTCTGCCCAAGACTTCCCCTCCTCAAGCACCAGCCAAACCCAAAACAGTAGCGGAGCTGGAGGCGGAGAAAAAAGCAGTGATTTCACCATTCAGGAAAACATTGACATCAGCTGGAGTTTACACAGCAGGTCTTAATATTACACACACACACACATATTGATGATAGGATGTACAGTATAGAAACGCACAAAAGAGTTTTAGCCCTGAGACACTCCATTATTCTGTGCTTTACTCACAAACTAGTAGGAGAAGCTAAGATTTACGCCACAGTGACTTTAATGATCATCATAAATAAGTATAATTTTCTGTGTTAAAGAAAAAGTAGCAAAAAAAAGTATGCAAACCCTTTGTAATTTCATGTTGTTCTGCATACATTTGTCATTAAACGTTATTTAATCTTTATTCAATTCAAGGGTATTGACAAATATAATGTGCCTAAAAATGACATGTTTTACAGTGTTTTTACTTTGGTTACACACAAAATGTGGAACTATGCACACAAATTTCAAAAACATGAAGCTCATGTGTCACATTGTGACTCTAAACTGCTAAACTTTGAGCACAATTCCACATGTTCTCACTCAAATATCCTTCTAAATCACAGCTTTACAAATCACTCAACACAAACTGCATCATTTAGTACACCTTGCTCACCTAAGAATCACTGACCTTCAGATACATGAATAATAAATACATTTTTGTTACCTCTTTGTGTGTGAACTGATTTTCCTCATCATGTTTCTCATTGTACTTACATACGTTTGCAATAAACTACATACAGTAAAAATAGCTTACATTTGTGTCGCATATACATGTAGTACTGTAATGCTATATGGGGTCCTACACCACACCAAATAAATATAAAGAACAGAAAGCCAACATGTTTCTATAGACTTCAATAGCATTTGAATTTGTACAGTGGCTTCATGAAGTCAAAAACACAACTAAAAACTTCTGATAACAGAGCTCTGAATTTATCATGTCAGTGTTTATTTGATGCTCTGCAGGAGATATATAGTATATAAATAGCTGTTTGTGTTGTTTTGGTGGAAGGAATCAGTTTTGCTAGAGATTTGTGGAGTTTCAACAAAGCAGTTCATCATTTTCAGATTGTGTTTAGAGTTTTAAAAAACTGAGCCAAGTTTCTAGAAATGCGATTAAACATTTGGCAAAAACTTTAATTGGGAACAACCTTAAAACTCATAGTGCTAGTGTAAAAAGCATGTGAACTCTTGTGCTAATAAGTTAGGTGTTAGCATATCTAGAGTCTTGCTTAGTTTGGAGGTACAGAATCAAGCTAATCAGACTTTCTGAGTTTGCTTCGCACATGAAGGATATGCATATGTGAGCCATGCCACAGCAAAAAGAAGTGTTAGTGCAGTCAGTGTTCAGTAACTGTTCTTTAAAAGTAAATGAGAGAACTGTGAGTGTGTATGTAATGTGTGTGTGTGTGTGTGTGTGTGTGTGTGTGTACAGGTGTGTCTACAGTCCTGGGGTTGGGGATCATCTCCCCCAATGCAGCGTTTACACAGATGGTGACGACCTTTGGCCTGGCCGGTATAGTGGGATATCACACCGTGTGGGGGGTCACTCCTGCCCTGCACTCTCCACTGATGTCTGTTACCAACGCCATCTCAGGTCAGTCTCTCTTCCTGTCTGTCTGTCTCTCTCTCTCTCTCTCTTTCCGTCTCTCTCGCTCTCTGTCTCTCTTTTGCTCTCTCTCTGTGTCTGTCGCTCTCAGTCTCTCTCTCTCTCTCTCTCTCTCTCTCTCTCTCTCTCTCTCTGTCAGTCACTCTCTCTCTCTCTCTCTCTCTCTGTCTGTCTCTCTTCACCTTTTCTCTCTCTCTGTCAGTCACTCTCTCTGCCTCTCTCTCTGTGTCTGTAGCTCTCTCTCTCTTTCTGTCTCTCTCTCTCCATCTCTCTCTCTGTCTCTCTTCACAAAAGTGAAGGATAATAAATAAATTACAATATGTGACAAAGAGAACTAAATTAATGTACATATACTTTATGTAATAATGTATATAGTTATATGAGTAGGGTGGTTTAGTGGAGTGTGGGGCTCTGGTTTCTCAGGGTGCGGCAGCTGTGTACTCTCTGTCTCTCTCTCTCTCTCTCTCTCTGTCTGTCTCTGTCTCTCTCTGTTTCTTTCTGTCTCTCTTTTGCTCCTTCTTTGTCTCTCTCTATCTCTCTCTTTCTTGCATACACACACACACACACTGTAATGATTAATTTAAGCTAATTTAAGATGATGGTGGTGACTGTAATGAAGATGATTATGCTGATGAGGGTGATTGTGATGATGACAGGTGGAGGTTGTGGTGTTGATGATAAGGCTGTGAGGATGATGGAAAAGTTGGTGATGGTGAGGATGCTGCTGCTGATGGTGGTGATGATAATGTGAGGATAAAGATGATAACTGTAATTATGTTGAGGGTGGCGATGATTAGGATGATGATAATAATGATGAGTTATTAGAATGGTGATGATGTGGAGGACTGGGGTTTTTGATAATGGCAAGAATGATGATGGTGTAATCTTGGGGATTATGGTGAGGATGGCAATGATTGGAATGAAGATACAGCTGATCATGGTAAAGGTGATGAATTTGGTGGAAATAGTGATGGTGATGATAATGGTAAGGATGTGATAATGGTGAAGATAGTGATGACTGGGATGGTTGTAAGAATGATGATGATGAGGACTGGGATATTTGATGATGGTAAGGATGATAGAGATGGGGCGTCGAGTGGTCCAGCGGTCTAAAGCGCTGCCACTAGGAGCAGGAGGTTGCAGGTTTGAACCCCCGCTCATGCAGCTTTGCCATCAAGAATTGGCCCTGCTCCCTCTGGGTGGGTAGATGGCGCTCTCTCCCCACATCACTTCTAGGGTGATGTTGATCCGCACAGGGCTTCTGTGAGCTGATGTATCAGAACCGAGCCGCTGCGCTTTCCTCCAAGCGTTAGCGCTGTGATGCTACTGCAGCATCTCGAAAAGAAGGGGTGTCTGACTTCACATGTATCAGAGGAAGCATGTGTTAGTCTTCCCCCTCCAGGTGTGTTGGGGCATCACTAGTGATAGGGGGAGTCCTAGTGAGTGGGTTGGGTAATTGACTGTGCTAAATTGGGGAGTAAATGGGAAAAAAATTGAAATAAAATAATACAAAAAATAGAAAGGATGATGGTGATAGTGTGATTATAGTAAGGATGAACAGCTTACTATAGGATGTAAGGATGAACAGCTGGTCATGGTTATAGTGAAGATGGTGGGAATAGTGATGGTGGTGATAATGGTAGAGATGTGCATGTTATGCATGTGATGACGGTGATAATGGTTTAATAATTAAATAATGAACAATGGAGATAATGGTGATGGGGACGATGACAGTGGTGGTAAGGACGAGCTAATGATAAGAATGGTTTGATGATAATTATGATGGAGATGATTATGTTAATAAGTATAATGATGATAGTGATTGTGAGAATGTGGGTGATGTTGAGCATATGATGACAGTGATGATGAGGATGATGTATAATTGTAATAACGGTGATGATGTGTGTGTGTGTGTGTGTGTGTGTGTGTGTTCAGGTCTGACTGCAGTAGGTGGACTGGTGTTAATGGGTGGTGGTCTCACTCCCTCAACTCTGCCTGAGTCTCTGGCTCTGCTGGCAGCCTTTGTTTCTTCTATCAACATTGCAGGTATGTATTAAACACTCCTCTTTGTAACCAAAATTTAAATATAAAAATATTTTTTTTTAACAATAAGTTCATTTATTAAGGGACAAATCTATCCAAACTCTATACACCATTTTTCTCAGTCTTTTTCTTATTATTAACTAATTGACACTGACATTATTGAGACCTTTGTTCTGGATTCTTTTGTGACCTCCTGGATGAGTTGTTCATGCCCTTTTGGAGTAATGTCAGTAGGCAAGTCACTCCTGGGAAGGTTCACCAGTGTTCCATGTTTTCTCCTTTACAGCTCTCACTGTGATCCGCTGGAGTCTCAAAGATTTAGAAATTACTTTGTAATCTTTTTCAGACTGATAGATGATCAAAGACTTTGTTTCCTTATTTTCTTGTTTTCTTATTTTGAAGTTGAAATATAATGTGCTGCTTTTTGAGATCTTTTATCTGCTTCATGATGTAAGAATTTAAGTGATTTCTTGATTCTACAGGTCTGGCAGTAATCAGGCCTGGTTGTGGTTAGTAGTAGTGAAATTGAACTTCCTAATGTGTGTGTTTCAGGTGGTTTTCTCATCACTCAGAGGATGTTGGACATGTTTAAGAGGCCCACCGACCCCCCAGAGTATAACTACCTCTATGGCATTCCTGCAGCCGTGTTTGTGGGGGGATACGGGGCATCTCTCGCCAGTGGCTACAGCATTGAGCAGGTTTGTGTGTTTGTATGTGTGTATCAGTTTGGTAAAGACTTGGCCTGTCAAGTCATCCTGTACTCAACTTAGTACATATACACTATAGTGCCAAAAGTATTTGCTCGCCTGCTTTGCTGCATTTGTTAATGTAAGGCTTGGTGGATGGAGCTGCTCAGCCATGGAAACTCTTCATTTCATGATCCTTTCTACACTCTACTGTTGTTGATCTGATCTGAATCAGAGACTGTAAAAAAACGCTGTGTCTCTGTTCCCATTAATTCAATGAAAATGAAGACAAAATCTTCCTCCATATTGGTGATCCTGATACCCGAGTCTCTTTTTGTCACAGCTTAAGGTATCTTCAACAAAAATTAATCTCTGTATTAAAGACATATCAAACACATCCAAACTCTCTATGTTCTGTCCTGTGTTCATTTTCCTTGTGTCACACAGAATAAAGCATGAATCAGAGGTCTAATGTTCGTTCATTCTAGTAATTATTAAAAGCTTGTTTCACTCTAACAGTGGTTAAATATGTCTGATTCTCTTTGTTTGTGTGTGTCTGTCCAGATGATGTACCTGGGTTCTGGGATGTGCTGTGTTGGTGCTCTGGCTGGTCTATCTGCTCAGGGCACCAGTCGACTTGGAAACACCCTTGGCATGATTGGTGTGGCCGGCGGCATCGCCGCCACACTGGGCGCGCTCAAACCATCCCCCGAGCTCCTGTCACAGATGTCCCTCGCCATGGCGACAGGAGGCACTCTGGGTAATACTGAGCATACCAGTGATTCATTGGCTATGTTGGTAGTAGGGCTGGGCAAAATATTGAGATTTTGAGTAATATCAATATACAGGGGTTGGGCAATGAAACTGAAACACCTGTTATTTTAGTGTGGGAGGTTCCATGGCTAAATTGGAGCAAATTGGACAAATTGTTGGGGCAGCATACCACCAAGAAGGACCAACCACATCCAACAGGATGTGGACGCTGTAAGAGGAAGCTGTCTGAAAGGGATGTTCGGGTGTTAAACAGGATCGTATCCAAAAAACATAAAACCACGGCTGCTCAAATCACGGCAGAATTCAATGTGCACCTCAACTATCCTTTTTCCACCAGAACTGTCCGTCACTACAATAAATTATTGTGCTCTAAAACCAGGTGTTTCAGTTTCACTGTTTAACCCCTGTATATATCGATGCTATTAATATATACTATGCTGCATTTACCTGATCACACCTCACTTCCAGGCAACCACGCCCATCAGTGTAGATTCAATTACCAACCTCTGCTGTTATTTTTACAACGGTGCGGGCACAAGGTGTGAAAATAGACTATTGACGGAGTGAAAGATAGCAACGAGCATTGCAACACGTCTTGCACAGGGTGTACAATAGTGCCCACAGTGTTTATACAGCAAAAAAAAAAATTAATATTAAAATGAAGGAAAAGGGACCTGTCCAAACATCGTAGAAACAAATTGTGGCCAAAGGAAATCTAAAAATCAACAAAAACATCTAAAGCATAATGAAAAACAAAACTAAAGCATGCAAGCCCCCCAAAAAAAACAACAACAGAAAGTAGTCTTCTGATGAGATCTGTAGCCCCACCCACTATCTCTCAACCATCGGAATAGCACGTCACAATTGCAAGATTTTTGGGAAGGTACAACTATCATTAACAGATGGATATAAAATCGGTCCATAGACTTTTGATTCTCTTTAGAAACATTTAGCTGAAAAAAAAATGGTAGAAAATGTGAAAAAAATAAAATTTAAAAATCAGTGAAAGTGAAGAATATAGCTTCTATAAAAGGTCTGTAAAGAAGCATTTGTACCTAACGCTATTAAACATATCAATGCTCTCACAAATTTCTATTTTAAAGAGCCACTAAACCCTAAACCATACATTTTTTCATTAATAGCTAAAATGTGTTCCTTTTGAAATAATGAAACATTCCAGTCCTGCTTAAAATGGTAATTCCTGCCTCTTTAGTGCCTTCTCAAGTTAAACTTTGTTATAGGAGAAGAAAATGTGTTATTATGTTATTATCATGCTATAAGGGAGTACAGGTTAGTCAATCAAAAGAGTTTAAATACAGTACATACATGCTAGTGAAATAAGAGCATGCATTTTTTAACATGTAGTTCTTCTTTGAACACTTGCTGACCTTTATTGATTTTTTGATTATTTTGATAAGAGATCTCCTGTTGTGTTGTGTAATCTTTCTCAGGTCTGACCATCGCTAAGCGGATCGAGATCTCAGACCTGCCTCAGCTCGTGGCTGCGTTCCACAGCCTGGTGGGTCTGGCCGCTGTACTCACCTGTATTGCGGAGTTCATGATCGAGCACCCTCACCTTGACGCTCACCCAGCAGCTAACGTGGTGAAGACTGTGGCCTACCTGGGCACCTACATTGGTGGCGTGACCTTCACCGGCTCACTTATCGCCTACGGCAAACTTCAAGGTGGGATTTCAAAATAAGAGTTAATTTTAGCTGGGTTTTTTTACACATACAGTACAGGCCAAAAGTTTGCACACCTTCTCTTTTTCAATGTGTTTTCTTTATTTCCATGACTATTTACATTGTAGATTCTCACTGAAGCATCAAACTATGAATGAACATAACTTTGTTTTTTGATAATCTAGTTTCTTCAAAATAGCCCCCCTTTGCTCTGATTACTACTTTGCACACTCTTAGCATCATTCTCTCAATGAGCTTCAAGAGGTGGTCACGTGAAATGAAAAGTTTTCCAACAGTCTTGAAGGATGAAGGAGTTCTCAGAGGTGTTAATTAGCACTTGTTGGCTCTTTGTCTTCTTCACTCTGTGCTCCAGCTCACCCCAAACCATCTGGATTGGGTTCAGGTCCGGTGACTGTGGAGGTTCAGCTCATTTTTTGTTAAGTACATAAAAACTCCACATGTGTTCATTCATAGTTTTGATGCTTCAGTGAGAATCTACAATGTTAATAGTCATGAAAATAAAGAAAACGCACTGAAACAGAGAAGGTGTGTCCAAACTTCTGGCCTGTACTGTACATGTTTGTTTGCTTTAAATACAAAAACAAAACCGAAAAGACCCCCACTCCCCACTTCAGTGCTGCTGTACCATACAACAAATGCACTTGCATACAAATGCACTCATTGTCTTTTTTTAAAAACAGATTTTTTTTTGCTAAACAGATACAAACAAAAGCACCAATAGGGTCTTTTATAGGTTGTCTCACCCATACATCTGCTACTCAGCTGTTTATCACCTATCACTAGTGATGCTTTAACACCAGGAGGGTGAAGACTAGCATATGCCTCCTCTGATACATGTGAAGTCAGACTCCGCCTCTTTTTGAGCTGTTGCTGATGCAGCATTACTGAGTAGCATCACAGAGCTAACGCTTGGAGAAAAGCGCAGCGACTCGGTTCTGATACATCAGCTCACAGATGCAGCCTTCTGCTGATCCACATCACCCTAGGGGGCTTTATTTTAGGGAGATGTCTAGAGGCAAGCCATCAATTGTGCAGCTTGATTAAGGGTGTGTCAGTGTGTCTTTGCTATCATAATGACGGGAAAAGTACTCCTTGCCTGGGTTGAAACATGCAAAATGTGTGTACTATTTTTTTTAAATAATTATTGATGTGTTTTCAGAGTCACTTGCCATTCCCTTTAAGAGCTGGGTGTGTTCTGACTTTGGCAGATTGCTATTTTAATGGCACAACTACCTTCTTAGCAGAGGAAACTGATTGGCTTATTCACGCTTGTTCATTCTGTTTATTGTTGATGTAAAAGTTTGCATAGCTGCCAACAGACATGCACTATGGGTTTGAGCACTGCTGCATGTTCATGTGTTTGTAACAAGCAGGGGTTTACGTGCATTGGGGATGTGCCTGTGTTGACAATTCACTGCCAAGATAGCAATGAACGTCAGACAGTTGATGTCTGTCTAGGTTGTTTTCAGTCAGTGGAGCACCTGTGTTTTCTGTTACCAAGATAGCAATATGCCAGAAATGTACCTGAAAACATCTCACTTCCAGACCAACACGGTTATTTGCGTAGATATATTCACAAGCCCGGTTGCTATTTAAGTGATGCAGGCAGAAGGTGTGAAACTAGACTGTTGAGGAGGTGTAACATAGCAATGAGCATCACAATGCGCCTTGCACATATGATGCTCATACATGCACATATATGTCTTATGTATTCCATAATTTTGGCTCAGCAGTTCCTGTTTATTCAGATAGCTAATTGTTATTGTGTGTGTGTTTGTGTAGGTGTTCTGAACTCAGCTCCTCTGCTGCTTCCTGGGCGTCACATGCTGAACGCCTCTCTGTTAGCAGCGTCGGTGGGAGGGATGATTCCTTTCATGCTGAGTGACAGTTACGCCACCGGTCTGGGCTGCCTGCTCACCGTCTCCGGCCTGTCTGGGGTCATGGTTAGTAAAAATAAATCTTTTTTAAAGTTCTAATAAAATAATATACGTTCTAGAATTCATTATCTATCATCTATCTTTATATTTGACAGTAAAAACATACTGCCCCCTACAATTTCTGTAGTGTACTGCAGTTTGTCAGAATAATGGCGTGGATCAAGTAAAGGTTATAGAGCACCCCAAATATTTATAAACAGTTTGTTAGATTGCTCATATGGATCATATTGAAATTATAGTGCTTTATGAAGCACATCAGGTTAAAAAGTTATGGCTTTGTTGAACAATCCAACAGCCGTTTTTAATGTTAACTATGTAATACATGGACCAAAAATCTTTTTAAAAAAATATATTTAAATGTTTTATATAAATATAATGTCACCATTTTACATTTTTGCCTAAATCATCTTCTCATGATGTATAATTCCGAAAAAAAAACATTCCAAACAGTGGTAATATATAGAAAATATCTTTTTTTTTTTTTTTAGATTAATTGCATAAGTCAAAATGTCATGGATGGACAGAACTCGGACATGCAGATGAGAAATTAATACTTTATTAAATAAAGTAATGACTCAAGGGGTGGTCAAATCTAGCAGGCTCGATACCGGTTAGCAGGAGTCGAACAAACAGAAAAAAAAGTTTGCAGCAATTGACAAACGTGGGCAATTTGTAAAGTGGGTAACCCAGCCAATACTGGGCGAAGAGTGAGTGGAATGAGGGTGACTATATACTGGGGTGAACAGGTGAAATCAATATTTAGGTGACTGACTTTCTGCAAGTGCTGTGTCCAGTGTCAGGTGACTGTGTGAGGGATTGATATTAGTGTGAGGTGCATTCTGGATATTGTAGTCTAGAGGCTGGAAAGTTACAAGAGTACAAGATACAGTGCTTTCGATGCCAGGCGTGACATAAAAGTGTGACTTAAGCTCATTTATTATTCCTAAGCAGAACAAAATGTGATTTAGGCAATTTTAATAGCTTTCCAACTAATTTCAGCAATTAGGGGTTGTCCCCAATCAGAAATCAGGGGTCGGCAATAGGCAGCACCACTGGCCAGATGTAGCCTACAAGCATGAAACATCTGGCCTGTGAGGCTGTTTGAACTATAATGAACGATAATGAAAAAAAAAATAAATAAATAAAATGCTTCTCTGGTGGGCTTTTGTTTACATTCCTCCCCTGTCTCTCTCTCTGTCGCGCTCAGTGTGACTTTAGTTTCTGCCCGTTCTCATTTTTTTCTCCTTATAAGGCCATTTTTCCATTTTCTTCTTGGGTTTATCTGATTTAAGATCAACCCTTCTGCAATTGGGTTCAACAACCCTCTGGGCTGGAGAGCTACTAGTTTGTAGCACTCCATCCCATTACACTTCATTTTACAAAAGCGATTTTTTTTGTAGCCCGCCACGTAATGGCTTGGAAAATATCTGACCAAACCTAATTGCCGACCCCTGGTGTACAGTCTACTTTTTATTAGCAAAGGCTAAGTACTATGAATACTGCATAGTTGTTTAGTATTTTGAATGAGCTTTAGGAAGTTTTTTTTTCATCTGCAATTTAAGTAAAATTAAGTCCATAAAGGTTAATAATGAGGATTGTTTCTGGTTGGTTCAACTGCTCCACTGTATGATGAACTTTCCTCTTAAACCATAACAACTTAAATAGCCATAAAAACTATCGTCTGTTTTGTGTTTCCTGAAAAGCTTGAAGTCTTATATGATATGATATAAAGTATAGAACAGATCTGTGGTTGTGTGTGCAGGGTGTAACGCTGACTGCGGCTATAGGGGGCGCTGATATGCCGGTCGTTATCACGGTGCTGAACAGTTACTCCGGCTGGGCTCTGTGTGCTGAGGGCTTCCTGCTGGACAATAACCTGATGACCATCGTGGGCGCTCTGATTGGCTCGTCTGGTGCCATCCTCTCATACATCATGTGTGTGGTGTGTAAACTGACTATCATTAATTAACATTACACAAATTACTCAACGCTGGATGTTCTAATAGCTCTCACTATGGTTCTATTTCCCTTTAAGTAGCTTTTAAATTTTAAACACTATTTTATTATTGTAAAGGGTGTTTGCTTGACCTTAAATCCTTACAGTAGACTTATAATTACACAGTTCCAGTCTAGTTTCATATATTGTAAATACATTCTGAAGTGATTCAGACTATATAGGAATACAAAGTGAATCATGTAGTAACTGGTAATTCTGATGAACTTGTCCTATGCAACAGATGAAACTCTTGCTCTTCCTTACCTGGGGCAGTCCTGATGAGGGCCAGTTTCATCATAACATTTTTGATGGTCTTTGTGACTGCACTTGAGGATTCTTACAAAGTTCATGATTTTTGTTTGATTGACTGACCTTCATTTCTTAAATATTTTTTTCTTTACTTAGTTGAGTATTAATTAATATCCATAATCTGGATTAGAACATCACTCACTGAATATTCAACTGATGCTCTCAAACACATTAAGAGACAAGAATTTTAAGTAATTAACTCTTGACGAGTTCAGCCCAGCTGTTAACTGAAAGTCTGAATTCCAGGTGACTCTACCTTATAAAACTGACTGAGAAAATCCAGCACAGATTTGTAAAACTGTCTAATCTAAGCAAGAGGTGCTACTTTGAAGAATCTAAAATATAAAACATATTCTGGTTTGTTCAACATGATCTAGTCGAAAAAAGTAGATTAAAATATACTAAGCATTATTATTATGCTATAGTGCACTAAAGTGTTCTTGTAGCCACATTATTATTAATCAGTATATTTAAAGAGTGATAAAAATAGAACAACTTATTTTGTACTTATTATACTTTAATTACAGTATAAAAATAGTAGAAAAGTCTTACTTAAGTGTACTTAACTGTACTAAAATATAACTATTTTAAATATACTTAAGTTACATTTAAACATTTAAACTACTTCATGTATGTAACCCTACGTTTTACATATACTTACAGTAAAATTATAATACATTTAATAAGTATTACTGTATCACTATTATACACCATGTGTATTAGAAATGTATTAAGAATTGATTTTTTATGTATTTACAAGTGCAAATATGCTTCTTGTTCCTGTCTTTTGTAAGTAGCACACTTCTAGTATAGTTGGTTGAGTATAAAAATATATTTTAATATACTGTACTACAATTTGTAATGTGTTACAAATTTACTTCTAATTTTTTTAATTATTAGTAGTAATTTAATTTACTTTCTAAAAAGTTACAGGATACATTGTACTTTAAGTGAACTACTCTAACAGTTGTTTTTAACACACTTTGCCAAAGATTTACAAAAATATATTTGGAAATAAATATTTTAGAAGTATATTGAATTACATTAAACTAAAAGTGTACTTTATATTAGTCTATTTATTTAAAATACATTATATTGTACTTTTAAAAAGTGTGATCAAAGTTTAATTTCAAACATTTGATGAAAGCATAATATTAAGTACATAAATCTGTTTTTTACAGCATACTTAGACATTTCTCAATATGTTTTAAGTACAATTAAGTATCCTTTTTTCACCAGGTTGTTGTTCCATGTTTTTTTATATTAATCTAGA
The DNA here is from genome assembly GCF_023375975.1 of Astyanax mexicanus. Lineage (NCBI taxonomy): Eukaryota > Metazoa > Chordata > Actinopteri > Characiformes > Acestrorhamphidae > Astyanax > Astyanax mexicanus. The sequence continues at coordinate 44,335,786 of NC_064416.1, read as the reverse complement.
ATGTAGAACATTTTAATATAATGAATTTAATGTGTGTCCAACTTTTGACTGGTACTACATACAGGGGTTGGAAAATGAAACTGAAACACCTGTCATTTTAGTGTGGGAGGTTTCATGGCTAAATTGGAGCAGCCTGGTGTTCAATCTTCATTAATTGCACATTATTCCACCAGTAAGAGCAGAGTGTGAAGGTTCAATTAGCAGGGTAAGAGCACAGTTCTGCTCTAAATATTGCAATGCACACAACATTATGGGGGACATACCAGAGTTCAAAAGAGGATAAATTGTTGGTGCACGTCTTGCTGGAGCATCTGTGACCAAGACAGCAAGTCTTTGTGATGCATCAAGAGCCACGGTATCCAGGGTAATGTCAGCATACCACCAAGAAGAACCAACCACATCCAACAGGATTAACTGTGGACGCTGTAAGAGGAAGCTGTCTGAAAGGGATGTTCGGGTGTTAAACAGGATCGTATCCAAAAAACATAAAACCACGGCTGATCAAATCACGACAGAATTCAATGTGCACCTCAACTCTCCTGTTTCCACCAGAACTGTCCGTCACCACAATCAATTATTGTGCTCTAAAACCAGGTGTTTCAGTTTCATTGTCCAACCCCTGTGTGTGTGTGTGTGTGTGTGTGTGTGTGTGTGTTGCAGGCAATGAACCGTTCTCTGCCTAACGTCATTCTTGGTGGATATGGAACCACATCTACTCTTGGTGGCAAACCTATGGAGATTGTGGGCACACACACCGAGGTCAATGTTGAGCAGACCATTGATATA